>NC_137038.1:9272899-9277899 GCF_032717465.1 Coenobita brevimanus
CTGTCCCCCTTGAGCAAGGGGACGGGTGTGTGCGTGTGTGAAGGTCACAGCCTTGCCCTTAGATCGGACTATATGAGCTCTCAGCTCCCTTCCGGGAGGATAAAAGCTGACGATCACGACCATCAAGTGATCCTGACCGACCCGGTGAATTACGACCCGGTGAATTACACAAACGCATATTTACACCCAAAAACAAACACATGACTGCACGCACACAAACAAACGTAGTCACTAACAAACACACAAGCTATGAATAAACGCATACGCCTCACCTAACACACAAACAAGATAGCCAAACACAAACAATAAAAAACACAACTAAGCCAAACATGATGACTACAAACACCGTGGGTACACAAAGCAAATAAAAAACGATAAAAAACACCACATCCAAACAAATTCAGGAAAAACAAACAGCCGAGACACATAATGACCACAAACACACAAACAAGCATCAACCACAAAACAAAACAAAGAGCAAAGATACAAACAGCAATACCACAGCAATCAACCACAAAAACAAAAACACAGAAGACACATGGCCACAAACAAACAAATTAACCAAACAAACAACAGAAACACACGGCAGACACCACAAGCGCACAAATACACAAACAAATCAACCACTTAAACAGAACAAACACAGCAGACACATACCACAAACATACAAATACACAAACAAGAATCAACCACAAAAATACAATAACAAACAGCCAAACCACACATAACAAACACAAACAAAATCAACGACACAAACACAAAACAAACACACAGTAGACACAATGACCACAAACATACAAATCAACCACAAAAACAAAAACAAACAGCCAAACTTCACACAAACACACAAATCAACTATAGAAAAAACAACCAAACCACACAGAAACAAACACACAAACCAACAAATCAACCACAAAACCAAAAACAAACAGCCAAACCACACACCAAGAAATCAACCACAAAAACAAAGGAAAGGCACAAACACACAAACCCCCCAAAACAAAACAAACACAGAAAAGACAAACACATAATGACCACAAACACACAACAAACACGTGAATTATGCCATCGTGTACTGGGATTTTTCAGTTAAATAAAAAGGAATGCGAAGAATGTAATATACTTGGGAAATTTCATACCCTGCCAGCCCAGACCAGCGACACGGAAAACATATCATACAGCACCTCTTTCTCTTTCGGTGTTATCGTGTTTTTTAAAGTGTTTGGAGGAGTTTGGGGCAGTTTTTTTTTTTTTTTTTTGGTGCATGGAGGAGCTTGGGTGACCTTCATGGTGTTTGGAGATGTTTTGAAGGTGCCTGAAGGATGGTTATAATGTTTTTTTATATGATTTTTTTGTCAATACTGAACATTGGTTGGAAAAAATCGTACAGCAACAACTCTTTCGGTGTTTGAGTGTTTTTTTCTAGTATTTGGAGGAGTCTGATAGATTTCTGTGTGTGTGTGTGTGTGTGTGTGTGTGTGTGTGTGTGTGTGTATTTGAAGGAACTTGATGGTTTATAGAGGTGCTTTTTCGGTGTTTGACGGATGATTACGGTGTTATATTTATATATATATATATATATATATATATATATATATATATATATATATATATATATATATATATATATTGTCAACAGGGAGCAGTAGGCAGGAAAACATACCAACTCTATTTCGGTGTTTGCGTGTTTTTACTTTTGTCTGGGGTGCCTTTTTTGTTTAAATGTTTTTTTTTTTTCTTTTTTGAAGCATGTCAATCGTGTATGCGAGCATTTGTTTTTTATTACAATTAGCAAGAGAAAATAGTAAACAACTCTGTGTGTGTGTGTGTGTGTGTGTGTGTGTGTGTGTGTTGAAGGATGTTTGTGATGTGCGTGGAAGCTTTAAAGGATTCGTGTACTATAATGGAAGGTGTGTGTGTGTGTGTGTGTGTGTGTGTGTGTGTGTGTGTGTGTGTGTGTGTGTGTGTGTGTGTGTGTGTTGAAGGATGTTTGTGATGTGCGTGCTGGAACCTCTAAAGGGTTTGTGTGCAATAATGGATGTGTGTGTGTGTGTGTGTGTGTGTGTGTGTGTGTGTGTGTGTGTGTGTTAGAGAGAGAGAGAGAGAGAGAGAGAGAGAGAGAGAGAGAGAGAGAGAGAGAGGTATTACTGGAGGGCTTGGTGGTGTTTGAAGTAGTTTTAAGGTGTTTAGAGGTATTTGACGTGTGGTTTTTGTGTTTGGATATCCGTTTTAGGTGCTGTGTTTGTTATATGTGTGTTTGCTTTTTGAGATGCCGCGACCAGACGAAGGGAAAACATATCGTACTGTGTGTGTGTGTGTGTGTGTGTGTGTGTGTGTGTGTGTGAGAGAGAGAGAGAGAGAGAGAGAGAGAGGCAACATTCATTGTTATTGTCATTATTCATGCATGTATTTGTATTCAGTCGACTTATTCACTAGTGTGTGTGTGTGTGTGTGTGTGTGTGTGTGTGTGTGTGTGTGTGTGTGTGTGAAAAACGAGGCGAACACACACACACACACACACACACACACACACACACACACACACAACAGGAACAAAGCAAACAACAACACAATTACCCAAAGCTATAAATTCCCTGTAGTTTATCAACGTAATTTCTGTCGCATAATACCACCATCACCACCACTACTACCGCTGCATTTAATATTACCACTACTACTACCACAACAACAACAACAACACCAACAACAACTACTACTACTACTACCACTACTACTACTACTACTACTACAACTACTACTACTACCACTACTACTACTGCCTTTAATGTTACCACCACTACTACTATCACCTTCACGACTCCCACCACCACTACCACGTTCACCACGACTACCTTAACTACCACAACTACCACCACCACCACCACCACATTAACCACTACTACAACCACCCCTACCACTACTACTACTATTTTCACGACTGTCACTACCATAATCACTACCAATATAACCACTACTTCCCTGACCATAGCTACCATAATCACTACTATCACCATCGCTACTACCATTATCAAGGCCACTACCACCAACACCACTACCATCTGCACCATCTCTAGAAAAATAGTACCATTAACACCACTACTACCATCACCACCACTACCACTACCATCATCATAACAACCCACACTGTCACCACCACCAATCTCTCTCTCTCTCTCTCTCTCTCTCTCCCCACCACCACTTTCATTATTACTACTACCACTATTGCTATGCTTGAACCACAACTACTACAACTACCACAATTACCACAACCACCACACCGACCATCAATCTACAGATAACATTTGGATAATACTTGGCACTTCCTTTCATTTAGAGAGAGAGAGAGAGAGAGAGAGAATGTTCAATAATGTTCAGTAAATTGATACATTCTACATATCTCTTACATTCCAGACTAATAAATTGCTTAAATATATTGGATAAATAATTCTAACCTAATTAATTCCGGTGCTACATAAATTCTGACAAACATATTCTTAAATAAATTATGAGAAAATAATAATAAATTCTCAGATTAAAGTAGATCTAGAGACAAATTTTACTATAAATTCTTAAAGTAATTCCAATCCAATAAATTCTCTTAATAAATTCTAAGGTCAATAAATTCCGAGTTTCAATAAATTTTGTCATACCAAATGCCTGATAAATTGTGCTCTCAGGCCAATAAATCGATCATCATCATCATCATCACCACCACCACCACAAACGACCACAACCACCACAACCACTACCGCCATTACCCTCCTCCTACTCCTACTTCAATCAATAAATTCTCCATCAATACAGGCAAAGCTTTCATAAATTCCATTCCATCACTAAATACCCGATAAATTCCACTCCCTGTCCGCGTAGTGGTCTTGCAGCTTCAGAAATTCTCAAGCTTAGGCATATAAATTCCTGGAGTCAATAAATCTGGATGGATAAATGATAAATGAGGAGGATGTGAGTGAGAATGAAAGATAGGAGTGTTTGAAGGGAGGGAGGGAGGGAGGGAGGGAGGGAGGGAGGGAGGGAGGGAGGGAGGGAGGAAGGAAGGAAGGAAGGAAGGACGGACGGAAGGAAGGAAGGAAGGAAGGAAGGACGGACGGAAGGAAGGAAGGAAGGAAGGAAAAGAGGGAGAGAGGGAGGGAGTGGAAGAAGGAGGAAGAAGGAGAGAAGGAGGGAGGAAATAACCAAGGAAGGAAGGAAGGAAAAACAAGGAAGAAGAGAAGGAAGGATGGGTTCTTGATTCACATGTTAATGGTTATGGAAGAGAAGTACAGAATTAAGCAAATAATTTATAAATGTCTTTATTATTTTCTTCCTATTTCCAAACGAATGTATTCTGACTGCAAGACTATTATTATTATTATCATTATTATTATCATCATTATTATTATTGTTATTATTATTATTATTATTATTATTATTATCATCATCATCATCATCACTGTAATCTCAAAATATCTTCCTCTTCCTGGTGATGAGCAACATTAATAAATGAAATAAATGAAGGAATGAAAGCACCCATAAAAGATAATTCTCTCTCTCTCTCTTTCTCTCTCTCCATAAATTTTCTCTCTCCTATAGATCGCGCCATAGGGGTGTAGATGGAATGAAGTGCAGGAGGGAGATGGATGAGAGAGAGAGAGAGAGAGAGAGAGAGAGAGAGAGAGAGAGAGAGAGAGAGGACCAAGACAGCTGCATTGTAATTTAGAGAGAGAGAGAGAGAGAGAGAGAGAGAGAGAGAGAGAGAGAGAGAGAGAGAGAGAGAGAGAGAGAGAATGATAATGGGAGGAGAGGGGAGAGAAAGACGTAAGAGAATAAGTGGAAGGAGGGAAGAAGTGAGGGCGGCCACTTCCTTCATTTCCTTCACTTTTTTTCATTTTCTTTAATCTCTCTCTCTCTCTCTCTTTTGTTTCGTGTTATAACTCAATGTCTTTCCTTCCTTCCTTCCTTCTTCCTTTCTCCCTTTTTCTTTCTTTCTTCCTTCCTTCTTTTTC
>NC_137038.1:9285399-9305399 GCF_032717465.1 Coenobita brevimanus
GACCTTCACTCACCAAACAGTCCAACACTCTCTGCATCTCTTCTGGCCCATCACAAATCAAAACTATATCATCTGCATAATCTAAATCCAAAAGTTTCCTGTTCTCTCCCCAAAGTATACCAGCACCGGTTTCTGTTCCAACGCGTTTCATAATGTAATCAATGACCAATATAAATAGTAAAGGCGATAGAACACCACCTTGAATTACTCCGGACTTGACTTCAAACGAATCACTCAGACAACCATCAACCATCACTTTACAAAATGTGTCCTCATGCATGTTCATAATGACCCTCACAAACTCCTCTGGTATTCCATAATGTCTCATGATCTTCCCCATAGTCTCTCTCGAAACACTATCAAAAGCCTTTTCAAAATCAACAAAACAAAGACTTAACGGTACTCTCATTTCATTAACTTGCTGCATCAAATGCCTAACTATAAAGATCTGATCATTGCAACCACGTCCCTTTCTAAAACCAGCCTGTTCATCCCTCAGAATACCCTCAACCACCGGCTCCAACCTATTTAGCAACACTCTACTGAAAACTTTCAAAGCTATCGGTGACAAAGAGATTCCCCTCCAATTACCACATTCACTCAGGTCTCCCTTCTTCGGAACTTTAACAATTACACCATTCTTCCAAATATCTTATTGAATAGCTTGGTCAAGATCATTATTAATCTATCCCCCTCCACTTTAAACATTTCCGGAAATAAACCATCCTCCCCTGGTGCCTTATTATTCTTTAACTGTTTTACTGCTTTCTCCACTTCTGCAAGCCTCAACTCTCCTGTTTCTATATTTAAATCTTCCTGAGCAGACGGTATATCCTCTTCTGGTGGTATTGGTCTATTAAGAACTGTCTCAAAATGCTCTTTCCATCTATTTTTAATATCTCCATCTTTGGTCAATAAATTTCCTTCCCTGTCTCTAACTGGTATTTCCTTGCGTTTACCTGCATTACCACTCAGTTCTCTAATCGATTCATATGCTATTCTTTGACTCTGTCCATCATTTTTGTTTATTAAGATTTCAGTCTCTGCAACCTTTTCATCCACACATCTTCTTTTATCTCTCCTAGCTAACCTTCTTACTTCTGAATTCAAACTCCAGTACGCAGCTCTTGCTAATTCAATCTCTTGTTCATCAACGCATTGCATCTCACTCCTCAATTTAGCCTCACCTCTCTTTTTTTATCATATCCCACGTTTCCTCTGACATCCATTTCTTTCTCCTGAATCTATATCTCCTTCCAATCGTACATTCAGCAGTCTCATGCAGAACTTTGTTCACATCCTCCCACATCTCATCTACACTTTTTTCTCCCTCTTCCAACGTTTCCAACACCAAAAACCTATTTCTGCATTCTAATCTGAATTCCTCCTTTTCTTCTCCTTCCCTTCTAAGCTTAACAATATCGTATCTACCAACATCAGATTTTTCCTTCTTCTGATTTTTAAGTTTAAACCTTAGTTTTGCAATGCTGAGTTGATGGTCACTACCAATATCCGCTCCCCGTTTAACATGAACATCTAGCAGAGAACTTCTATGCCTCCTACTGATAGCGATGTGATCAATCTGATTTTTATATTTTCCACACGGCGACACCCAAGTTGTCTTGTGTATATTGCAATGCTGAAAGAGTGTGCCCCCGATGACTAAGTCATTTGCTAGACAGAAGCTTCCAAACCTCACTCCGTTTTCACTCATCCTACTACCAACTCCCATCTTACCCATACATGCCTCAAATCCCTCATTTGAACAGCCCATTACTGCATTAAAGTCTCCAACGCAGATCAAAACATCATGTCTAGGTACCCTTCCTACTCCTTATTGCAACTTTTCATAAAATGTGTCTTTCCTTTCATCGAGTGCATCATTAGTAGGTGCATAACACACAAACAGGCTGATGTTGCCATGATTTGATTTAAACCGTGCGTATAATAATCGCTCATCTATAGGATCCCACTCACATAAAGCCTTATTTGCCTTACAACCCAGCAACAATCCTACTCCCTGATAATGCATTCCGTCCTGTCGGCCAGATATCAATAAACGTATACCATCCTCCAAATCCAACTTATCGACTCCAGTTAATCTTGTTTCTGTCAGAGCACAAACATCAAGTCCGTAATTTTGAAAAACCTTCACTAACTCATCGATTTTACCGTCATGATTTAGCGTTCTCACATTCCAGTTACCAATTTTAATTGTATTTTTTGCATTAACAAATGAATTAGATTGTAACTGAGGCAACCGTGAGATTCTTAGCACCCCCTGCCCATTTAAGGGCTGCACGGGACTGGGGGCCATTATTGTTCTTTCAGAGTCCATCAAGGTTTCTTTGGCTAACTTCCTGAACACCTCGCCAATGTGTTGCAGTCGCAGTAGGCAGCTAACTTGCCTGATTGCCCACACCTGAAAGACCCAGCTATGCTGTAGCCAGTCACGTGCCGGCATGCTTCCCAGCCATTTCACTCTCAAGGAGTTCCTCTGCCTGAGAAAGCAGCCACCCCCCTGCTCCCGAGGGCTTTTGATCTGTGTAGGTAGAGGGCGATCACTCCCTCACTAGCCATATACAGTGTATATACAGTGTATAATAGCAGGGTTATTAATAATTCTGACAGCTTTGTTCTGAATTTTGTCTAGTTGTTTTAGTGCAACCTCTCCACATCCATTCCACAAGTGTGAGCAATATTCCAGCTGAGAGCGCACTTGACTTATAAACTACAGCCAACTGCTCGTCAGTGAAGAATCCAAGTTTCTTTGAGGCGGTTTTAGCAAGTAATCTGACATGAGAGGTCCAGCTGAGGGCATTGTTAAGTGAAACACCGAGAATTCAGGTACTTATGGAGACAGGAATATTAGTTGCATTGAAGGTAATATAGGAATCTGGCAATATCTGTCTATTAGTAAACTGTATATATTTGGTTTTACTAACATTAAATGAGACAAGGTTATTATGTCCCCATTCAGTGATCCAAGATAAGTCTTGATTTATGGAGATGGTTGTACTGAGTTGTGATTTAGAGATATTATACTCTGTGAATGGTTGTTTAAGTGTGAATGAGCTGAAGTGCTGAGTCATCTGCATATGAATGGATGGGATTGTGGGTGACGGATAAGAGATAATTAATATGAATCAGGAATAGGGTTGGAGCCAGAACTGATCCTTGTGGCACGCCGGCGTTAACTAAGTGGTAACTGGAATATACATCATCTACTTTTATCTTTCTGTCGCTGAGATATGAGGAAATCAGAGGAACAAAAGACGTTAGTCCATAGCAAGGGAGTTTGGACAGCAGGGAACTGTGCCACACTCTGTGAAAATTCAGCATTTACCTTCTACATCTCTCTCTCTCTCTCTCTCCTCTTTCTCCCTCTCATTATTCATGCTTTAATTGAGTATTTAACCTCTCTCTCTCTCTCTGTTGATACTGGTCACACACACACACACACACACACAGCGTATATATTAAAATCACACGTATTCACAAAGCCTTCCTCGCTTCCTCTTCCTCATAATCATATCTTCTGCTGTACATTTTAATTCCTTACCCACCATTTACTCACTGTTTACTCATTCACTCATCCACAACTGCTTACTTATTTACTCATACTTATGGTACAGGTAATATTCCCTAAAGTAACCAACCCTTCACACTTTTCCCCGCGCCTCATCATGGCAAGGTAACACATGCTCACTGCACGGGACGGCCTTGCTAGGGAGTTTGCTTGTCTGCGGTTGATGGGCCTGCTCGGCCAGACAGACTAGTGTTGATTAACAACAACAATAACCACCACAATTTTCTAATGTACTGAATAAGATAATTATGATTTATAACTGGCACGATGCATTCATTATTCATCACTATTTACTCATTCACTCATCATGTACTCACCCACAACGGACAGGTGGTAGTATTTTCTCAGCTTCTTGGGCGTGTTGAGAGAGCACATGTAGTAGCCAGTGTCGTTCAGATTCACATTCTTGATGGTGAGTACCCATGACTCATCTCCGTCCAAAGTGAGTGAGTGATGGACGCTGATTCGTGGGTTTTCCGTGAATACGTCATCGCCCATTGCAAACACGATGCCCTTCTTCAGCTCGATCCACGCCGTCTGCAGGATGAGTACAATGAGTAAGGTTAGTAAGAGATGGAAGGTCAGTATGGTGAATAAGATAAGTCAGGTACAATGGGCAAGATGAGTAAAGTAAGATGAGTTAGATGAATCAATGAATACAGGATAAAAATAATGTCTTCTGTTCGATTCATGCCATCTATAGCATGAGTAAGATGAGTAAAATGGGTAAACTAGTAAAGTGAAGTGTGTGGAGTGAAAGATTTTGAGGGGGTAAGATGGGTAGGGTAAGATGAGTGAGGTGAATAATATAAATTTATGACAAGAGCATCAGTTCATTAAGGGCTGTCTGAGGGAATGAATAAGATGAGTGAAGATGAGTGAGGTAGGTGAGGTAAAAAATAAAAGATGAATAAGATAGGTAAGGTGAAAAAAGTAAGATGATCAAAGGAAAATGAAATACGAGTAGATGAATGAGGTGAGTCAATGAAAAAAAAGGACACATAAGCATAACACAATGAAAAATCCATGAATGCACATCCACAGGCTTTCTTACTCCACATCTTGCACAAGCCACATCATTCCTCATCACACACACACACACACACACACACACCTCAACAACCCCAGATCCATTTCTCTCACTCCTGACTTTTAATTTCCATGCCACATCCAAATTTCACATCTTTATATTAACGTAGTCACTAAAAGTCCTTCCTGCAGGATACTCGCAGCTGCCATTCTCAAACCTCTTCGTATCAAGTCCTTCATAGCACCAACCACTTTCCTACCCTGTGTTACCCTATTATCTATTTTCTTCGCATATTTAGCTATCGCTACAGGCAAGGTACTTAAACTCTCATTAACTCGCCTCTCCATTCACTATAGCATCAGACTGGGAGGGAAATACTCCAATCTACCAAGCAAGCTCATCTACCCCAATCCACCAAGCTCATCTACTCCAATCTACCATCTACCAAGCTCATCTACCCCAATCTACCAAGCTCATCTACCCCAGTCTACCAAGCTCATCTACTTCAATCTACCAAGCTCATCTACTCCAATCTACCAAGCTCATCTACTCCAATCTACCAAGCTCATCTACCCCAATATACCAGGATCGACCCCATCTACCAAGCTCATCTACCCCAATCTACCAAGCTCATCTACCCCAATATACCAGGATCGACCCCATCTACCAAGCTCACCTACCTCATTCTACCAAGCTCATCTACCCCAATCTACCAAGCTCATCTACCTCAATCTACCAAGCTCACCTACTCCAATCTACCAAGCTCATCTACTCCAATCTACCAAGCTCACCTACCCCAATCTACCAAGCTCATCTAACCCAATCTTCCAAGCTCATCTACCCCTATCTACCAAGCTCATCTACCTCAACTACCAAGCTCATCTACCACCTACCAAACTCATCTACCCCATCTACCAAGCTCATCTACCCCAATCTACCAAGCTCATCTACCCCATCTACCAAGCTCATCTACCCCAATCTACCAAGCTCATCTACCCCAATCTACCAAGCTCATCTACCCCAATATACCAGGATCGACCCCATCTACCAAGCTCATCTACCTCATTCTACCAAGCTCATCTACCCCAATCTACCAAGCTCATCTACCTCAATCTACCAAGCTCACCTACTCCAATCTACCAAGCTCATCTACTCCAATCTACCAAGCTCACCTACCCCAATCTACCAAGCTCATCTAACTCAATCTTCCAAGCTCATCTACCCCTATCTACCAAGCTCATCTACCTCAACTACCAAGCTCATCTACCACCTACCAAACTCATCTACCCCATCTACCAAGCTCATCTACCCCAATCTACCAAGCTCATCTACCCCATCTACCAAGCTCATCTACCCCATCTACCCCAATCTACCAAGCTCATCTACCCCATCTACCAAGTTCATCTACCCCCAATCTACCAGACTCCTGTTCAGTATTTTCAAGCGGCAGAGCATCATCTACATACATCAGATTTGTGATGCTTGATTTTTCACCCTTCATTACCTCTCTCTCTCATATCAGTTTATGAAATGTGGGTGACCATGAATGTACAAGATTAAACAGATAGAAAGATAAACAGACAGAGAGACATTGATAAACATAAACAGACAGATAGATAGATAGACAGATACATACAGAGAGAGAGAGAGAGAGAGAGAGAGAGAGAGAGAGAGAGAGAAAGTGAACGGAAATTGCAAATCGTGAGGGGATGTGTGAAAGAGAATTAGAGCAATTAATGGAGAGAGAGAGAGTCACAAGGGTATTGGTCAATTTTCTCTACCTTTTGTCACCTGGGCAGAACTCTCACTCGCTCGCTCACTTTTTTAATCTCACTTCTCTCTCTCTCTCTCTCTCTAAACACAAATTCCAGTTTTCTACATGCAAACCTAACATTCTTTCCAACCCCTAACTAATATATTCCCACTAAGGTATATTCTATCTTTAAAAGGCTTCAGTATGTTTATCTTCCCATTTGCGATTCACTGTTGGTCAAAATCATCTTCTCTGGGGGAGTAACAGCCAAAATTAAGCCTCTCCCATGCTGGCTAGGTACGAAATGGGACGTGAGTGTCTGCAATGAGTGACAGGTGTGACAATAACTACACTTCACTCCTTTTACCTTAACTTGGCCTAGATTTTTCACCTTTTTGTTTACATCGTACGGCTAAGTGACAGAAAAAGGACATTGCTACGACTCTACATCCTTTCCATAGCACTTCTTCGTGACTAACACCACATTCTAGTGTTAATTTATTGCTACAACCCAGCTATCAAGACGGAGAAGCAAATTTTTGGCCAAGTTTAAGTGAAAGGGGAATAGTTGCGGTCACAGACAATAGATGGCGTGCGTGTGGCGTTATGGGGTGAGAGGGGAAGTCAGAGATCTTACTCAAACATGCCTCATACTTTACTCCGACATATCTCTATCCTTTCTTACATTCTTGCTCCACGCTTTTCTTTCCTCCCTCCCTCCCTCTCTCTCTCTCTCTCTGACACACATCATTATGCAATTTCAAATCCCACACGATTTGCTCTAATTTTCTCACTTTTCGAGGCTCTAAGTCCCCCCCCCTGCCTCTCTCTCTCTCTCTGTGGCTGAAAGTTACTCTCACTTCTCAACCTGGCTTCGCTTTTGCAGTACGCTCTCTCTCTCTCTCTCTCTCTCTCTCTCTCCTGCTATTCCTGCCTGCTCACTTTAACGCACCTCGTATCTCACACTCGCTCACACCATGAATATTTCTCGCTCTAATTTTCTCACTTAAGCTGTCTGACTTTTGTTCCTACTTTTGTCTCACTTCTCTCACTCACTTTCTTTAATATCTCTCTTTGTTATTCTAATTTCTGCAAGTTTTCTGGAGAGAGAGAGAGAGAGAGAGAGAGAGAGAGAGAGAGAGAGAGAGAGAGAGAGAGAGAGAGAGAGAGAGAGGAATGATATAAGAGGAGGGGAATCACCATGACAATGCAGAGGGAGAGAAGGAAGGAAGGAAAGAAGGAAGGAAAGAAGGAAGGGAAGGAAGGACGGGAGGGTGAGAAGGAAAGGAAGGACATGAGGATCAGAAGGAAAGGAAGGAAGGAAGGAGGAAGGAAGGAAGGAAGGAAGGAGGGAGGGAGGGAGGCGGGCATGCAGGAAAGGAAGGAAGGACGGAAGAAAGGATGGAAGAAAGGAAGGAAGGAGGGAAATGTAGGTTGGAAGGTAGGCAGGAGGGAAAGAAGGAATACTGAATAATCCAATGAAGGAAGGAAGGAAGGAGAAAAAGGAAAGAAGAAAATGAGAAAAAGGAGAGAAGGAAAAAGGAAACGAAGGTGTGACGCGGGGATGGAGGGAGGGAAGGAGAGAAAAAAAGAGGAAAGAGAGAGGATAAGACCGTGAAAGAAGACAAAATGGAAGTGAAGGAAGGAAGGAGGGGAAGGGAGGAGAAGAGTGAAGTGAAAGGGAGAGAGAGAGAGAGAGAGAGAGAGAGAGAGAGAGAGAAAAAAAAAAACTATGATGGAGACAGGAAGGGGAGAGTTGGTAGGGGAAGAAGGAAGAAGGGAAGGAAGGAAGGTGAGCTTTGACAAGGAATAAAAAGGAAGAGAAGGAAAGAGGGAGGATGTTAAGGAGGGAAGAATAAGAAGGAAAAGAAAGGAGGGAGGGAGGAAATGAAGGAAATCTGAAGGAGGGAGGAAAGAACTGGGAGGAAAGGAAGGAAGGAAAGAGAGGAAGAGGGAAGAAAATGAAAGGAGGGAGAGAAAAAGGAAGAAGAGAGGGAGAAAAGAAAGGAAGGTCAGAGGAAAGGAGGAGAGGAATGGAGAGAAAGGTGAAAAGAACAAGAGGGGGGGGGCAGGGAGGGAGGGAGGAAAGGAAGGAGGGAGGGATGACAAAGGGAGGAAGGAAGTGAGTGGAGAGAGAGAGGAAATATATGAAGAGGGAAAAAAAAAAACACGAAAGGAGAGATGAAGGAAGGAAGGAAGGAAGCAAGCAAGCAAGCAAGCAAGCAAGCAAGCAAGCAATCAAGCACGAAAGAGAAAGGGGTGGATATAGACGAATGAAGAAGAAAATAAGGAAGCAAAAAGGAGAATGAAAGAAATAAATGAATGAAGGAAAAAGGTAAAGAAGGAACTCCCTTAAGAGAGTGAGTTGGTAAGTGAGTGAGTGAGTGAGTGAGTGAGTGAGTGAGTGAGTGAGTGAGGGAGCATGACGAAAAGAAAAGATGAAGAAGAAAGAAAAGAGAAAGCAGTTAAAGGAGAAAAGGGATAAGCCCAAGTGAGAGAGAGAGAGAGAGAGAGAGAGAGAGAGAGAGAGAGAGAGAGAGAGAGAGAGAGAGAGAGAGAGAGTACAAAGGAAATGGAGGAACTTAGAGGGCAAAAATGAAATAATAAAAATATGAGAGAGAGAGAGAGAGAGAGAGAGAGAGAGAGAGAGAGAGAGAGAGAGAGAATAAATGAGTGAGGTTCAACAATACATCGGTGGGGTTGGGGGTTCAGAGGGGAGAGGAGGGGAGAGGGGGAGTGGAGGGGAGGGGAGGGGAGGGGAGGGGGGAGGGGAGGGGAAGGAGAGAGGGGTAGGGAATGAGGTTGGGGAGAGGAAGGAGGAGGGGGTGATGAGGGAGTCGGGGAGGAGGAAATGAAAGGGAGATGGGGAGGTGGAGAAGAGGTTGCAAGAGGGGGGGAGGGGGGAGGTTGGGGGTTTGGGGAGGGGGTTGGGGAGGGGTGAAGTTGGGAGAAGGGCAGCATTGGGGTCCAGTGGCGTGTGGTGATGTAGCCAGAACTTCCTGCTTGTTCCCCCTCCTCGTTCTAACTCGCTCCATCTCGCTCTATCTCACTTTATCTCGCTCTCTCCTCCCTTTATCAGTCTATCTCAATTTACCTCGCTCTATCTCGCTCTATCTCATTCTGTCACTTTATCTCGTTTTACCTCGTTGTGTCTCAGTATCTCGCTCTCACTATCGCTCTACCTCACTATCTCACTGTCTCACTATCTCGCTGTCTCAATATCGCTCTACCTCACTATCTCACTATCTCGCTGTCTCACTATCTCGCTGTCTCACTATCTCGCTGTCTCACTATCTCGCTGTCTCACTATCGCTGTTTCTCACTTTCTCTCGCTCTATCTCACTATCTTCCTCTATACTGTTTTTTCTCTCTCTCCATCTCACTTTATCTCGCTCTAGCTCACTTTATCTCGCTCTAACTCACTTTATCTTGCTCTATCTCACTTCATCTCGCTTTATCTCTACCTCATTTTTTCTCGCTCTTTCTCACTTTCTATCGCTCAATCTCGCTTTATCTCGTCCTATCTCGTTACCTCGCTCTCTCTCACTATCTCACTTTACCTCGCTTTATATCGCTCTATCTCCTCTCACTTTATCTACCTCTATCTCACTATCTCACTTTATCTCTCTCTTGCTTTAATTCAGGCATACTGTCTCGTTTTACCTCCCACTCACTCTCTCTCTCTCTCTCTCTCTCCCCCTCACAGGCACACCTCGCTCACTCACTCTCTCACTTTCTCTAACCCATTCTCTCTCCTTCTCCCATCTACTCTCTCACTATATTTCATTCTCGCTCTAACTTCCACTGTACCGGTATCTCTCTCTCTCTCTCTCTCTCTCTCTCTCTCACACACACACACACACTAACCCAGTATCTCACTCTCTAACTCTCACTTACTCACTCTAGTCTCCTCTCTCACTCTCTCTACCGCACTCTCTCACTCTCTTTAACCCACTCTCTCACTCGCTCTCTTATTTCCATTACGCGCTCTCAGTCTCCCTCAATCTTGTCACTTTCCATTGCTCCCTCTTGCTCTCAATTATCCTCTCTCTCTCTCTCTCTCTCTCTCTAAGTATGTATGTATGTATGTACATACGCATGTCTGTATATATGTATGTATATATGAATGTATATGTATATGCATATGTATGTATGTATGTATGTAGCCTATGTATGTGTGTATGTATGTATATATGTATGGATGGATGGATGGATGGATGTATAAATGTATGTATATACAGTATATGTATATATGTATGTATGTGCGTATGTATGTAATGTATGTATGTATATATGTATGTATATGTATGTATGTACGTATGTATGTACTCACACATCTATTTATCTATCTATCCATCCATCTTTATCTATCTCAAACTACCTTCACAACTCTAACCTTATAAACTCAGGGTCAAAGGTAAACAGGTGATTTGCGATTTTGAGATGGGATTAAAAATATATAAAATTCTTATATAAATGGAGAATGAGAAACTGACTATGAGAGTGAGTAAGGCGGAGGGGGAGAGGGGGTGACCGAGGATGGGGTGGAGGGGGAGGGGGAGACCGAGGATGAGGTGGGGGGGGAGGGGGAGACCAAGGATGAGGTGGAGAGATGGGATGGTGATGTATATGAGATGGGTGTGTGGGTGCGTTGGAGATAGGGCAGCCAGAGGACAGGGTGACACGGAGGCGCTTTGTTTGTAGCCACCCCTTACGGGATTAATACACCTGGCGATAGATAGATAAAGAAAGATAGACAGATAGATAGACAGATAGACACCAAAACACCCAGGCTCCTTTGATTCAATATATGTCCCGACCAAGAGTAAACACAATCAAAACAATTCCTAATACAAACCATCAAAACACACAAAACAGCAAGACATCAAAACAAATCAAGACAGGCGTACCTTCTTGTGACTGATATTAGTGTAGGGCAATAAAAGCATCTTAAAAACAATCATATCAAAACACAAGCTAATCAGCCATAAACACAACCAAAACAATATCAAAACAATGCCAAGACAAAGTATAAAATTTCAAACCAAGAAAAAATATGTCCAGCCAACGTCGATAATCAAAACACCAAAGCAATATCAAAACAACACAAAGACATCGAAACGTCAAAACAATTGTATTTTATAGTGACATGTTGGTGACGGTACAGGGAAAGGTGACAGATCTCAAAACATCAAAACAATCAAAACAAACACCAAAACAAGCCTACCAACACTCAAACAATATCAAAACAATCAAAACATCATAACAACCTCACCAACACCCTAACAATATCAAAACAATTAAAACACCAAAACAATCAAAATAATATCAAAACAACTTCAAAACAATCGTACTTTATAGTGACTGATGTCGGGGACGGTACAGGGAAAGGTGACAGCTCTCAAAACATCAAAACAACCAGAAGAATATCAAAACTATCGAAACAACCAGCAAAACAACCTTACCAACATCCAAACAGTATCAAAACAAAACAAACACCAGAACCTCACCCTAACAATATCAAAACAATCAAAACAATGTCAAAACAATCGTACCTTATAGTGACGGTACAGGTAATGGTGGCCTCTCTCAAAATATCAAGAAACTAAACAATCATCAAAACAAACAATACTAACACCAAAACACCCTCACCAACACCCACACAATATCAAAATAATCAAAACAAGCATCAGAATCAAAACAATCTCAAGACAATCAAAACAATATCAAAACAACACTAAGACAATTTCAAAACAATCGTACCTTATAGTGACTGATATTGGTGACGGTACAGGTAAAGGTTGCGTCCCGTCCCACCGCAGCCTGTACCTCAACTTTATCTGAATCGTCGAAGCGGGGACCTGAAAAAGACAATCAAGACAATGTATAAGACAATGAATAGGGATGGAAACTAAATGCACGAATAAATATGGAAATGTAGAAATTGTTGTTATTAGTATTAATATTATTATTATTATTATTATTATTACCATGAGAGAGAGAGAGAGAGAGAGAGAGAGAGAGAGAGAGAGAGAGAGAGTTTAAGAAGAAAAAAGAAAATTCTATCCTGACTACATAATTTTTTCAAAGTGTACCATAAAAAGCCTCACCATTTTCTTTTCCATTTTAAATCTTACTACCATTTTCTGAGAGAGAGAGAGAGAGAGAGAGAGAGAGAGAGAGAGAGAGAGAGAGAGAGAGAGAGAGAGCAAATACTATTCTTGCTAGCATCTATTTTCTTTTACTAGGTGAACAGATCTAATAATAAAGGAATTAAAGCGAAATCTAACCTCTCTAGTTAGAACCATGACTCTCTCTCTCTCTCTCCCTCTATCTGTCTATCTACTTATCTGTGTACCTGTCTGTCTCAATCTATCATTTGTCTTAATCTGTTTGTCTATCTGTGCCTCAACCTATCTATCTATCAATCTATCTATCTATCTTTTTGTCTGTCTCAATCTATCTAACACTATCTATCTATCTATCTGTATCTATCTATATATCTACCTATCTATGACCTAGCTTTCATTTCATCTATATCACCAGACGATTTTATTCAGCAAATAGAGTTTTTCAATAAACTGGAGGGATTAAATTTTTTCAATACACTGGAGGGATTTAAATTTGCCCATAACAAACCCCTTCACAGCCACAAATCCTTCGTTAAGATGAAGAAAATCGTCCGTGGGAGGCAGGAGTTAAGTACAAAAAAAATCGGACTGAAATGTGCTAAAAAAAAAAAAAAAGTCAAGTTAAAAGGCTATTTACCTAGAATGAAAAAAGTCACCTGCAACTAAAAAATAAATAAATAAATAACCTGAGGTAAAAAAAAAAAAAAAAGCATGGAAGTAGACAGAAAAATCACCTGAAATATTTTTTAAAATCACAGAAAAATCACCTGAAATATTTTTTAAAATAATCTTTTTAAAATTAGCCACAGCAATTTAAAAAATACTTTGAAAAATAAAAGCCACCCGAAAGGAAAAATCACATTCAAAAATTTATATAAATGAATTATTTAAAAAACTGAAAAATAAAAAAAATGAAATAAAAGTATATAATACTTAAAAATAATATCTACTGATACCGGTATATAAACATCATTTGAGATATAAATGAAACGCATTTGGTATATAAAAAATATCGCATAAAAAAAACGATAAAACGGAAACAAAATATATAACAAAAATAAATTGGAATAAAAAGTAACGATTTAAAAAACAAAAAGATAAAAAACACTAACTACCGGTATAATATATAAAAACAGGAAACAAAATATTAAAAAAATGAATTTAAAAACGAAATTTACAAATAATATATAAAATACGAAATATAAAAACCAAATAAAATACGAAATAAAAAATATAAAAAACGAAATAAAACAAAACAAAAACAAAAAAAGGAATATAAAAAACGAAATAAAAAAAAGAAAAATAAAAAAACGAAATACAAAGAAACGAAATACAAAAAATACGAAAAAATCGAAATAAAAACGAAACAAAAATAACGAAATATAAAACAAAAACGAGAAAAAACAAAACAAAACAAAAACAAACAAGATATAAAAAGGAGACAAAAACGAAATATACAAAATAAAACGAAATATTAAAAAACGAAATATATAAAACGAAGACGAAAGAAAAACGAAAAAAAAAAAGAAAAACGACGAAAAACACGATATAGAAAAAAGTCATTGTAAAGAAATTAAAAAAAAAGCAGTAGACTATGAATTGACACTAGGCAGTCCGTTCCCTAAGTCTATTATTCCACGGCCATACCAACACAAAGCTCCTCCTCTGCAGCCACCTCGTCACCCATTTGGCACACATACCCACTGACTGTGTTGTGATATTCGCTAGGGATAACATTTTATTCCTGGTGTTGTGGTGTTAGTGGTGTGTCCTTCATCTCTCTCTCTCTCTCTCTCTCTCTCTCTCTCTCTCTCTCTCTCCTACCTTTATATCTTGCTTTCTTCCCTATCACGCTCTGTCTGTCTGTCTGTGTCTGTCTGTCTGTCTGTCTCTCCCACCGTAACTCAGCCAAGTTTTATAATAAACTTAATAACTTTTGAGAAATAGAGCGACACTTTCTGCCAGTCATACCTGCCCGCCTCGTGCTCACTCTCTCACTTTCTCACTCGCTCACTTTCTTATTCTCTAAGTTTCCGTCTGTCTTGTTTGGTGTTTTTCAACTGTGTTTTACGTTTTCGTGTATTTTCTCTTTTTTTGGATTTGCTCTCTCTCTCTCTCTCTCTCTCTCTCTCTCTCTCTCTCTCTCTCTCTCTCTGTATGTATTTGTGTACATCTGCATGCACGTATGCATATAATTATGTACGTATATATGTATGTGGGTATGTTTTTTTTTTTTTATGTGAGCCAGAAGGAACCAAAGGCAACGAGCCCGCAAAACTGTTCTTCCAAGAGGAAAACAAAATACAAGAGAGAGCCAAATTCAAGATCCGATCATTTCGAGACGCCAGGACACACTGGGTTTGAAAGACTGGAGATCATAGGAAGCAGGAAATACAGACAGAGGGAGACAGTTCCAGAGTTGACCTGTTGCATAAATGAAGGACTGGGAGTAACGGTTAACTCTTGCATTAGAGAGTTGGACAGAAAAGGGATGAGAGTTTGCTGCTAGACGGGTGCTACGCGCCCGTCGTAGAGGTGGAGGAATGCATGCAGACAGTTCAGAGAAGCAGTGACCATTAAAGTTGCGACAGAAAAGAGATAAAGATGCAACAGTGTGGCGAAGAGACAGAGGTTGAAGGGAATCAGTAAGAGGAGGAGAGTTAATGAGGCGAAAACCTTTGACTCCACCCTATTGAGAAGAGCTGTATATGGGGAGCCTCCCCACACATGAGAGTTGTACTCTACACACGGGCGGATAAAACCCCTGTATAGAGTCAACAATTGTGCAGGGGTAAAGAAGGAACGGAGTCGGCTTAGCACACCCAGTCTTTTGGAAGCAGATTTTACGAGATGTAATATGATCTATCCAAGATAAGTCCCGAGTAAATGAAACCCCATGCATTTCAACGATGATGCAGGATTATGATGAATATTATTAAACATTAGTGGGTACACCTGTGGAAGATTTTGTCGGGTTGACAGGTGCAAAAACTGTCTTAGTTGCATTAAAAACAACCAGATTATTGTTACCCCAGTCAGAGATACAAGCCAAGTTAGACATTAGGTGTGCCATAGCCTCATCCCCTGTTTGTTGATGTAACTGCTGAGATGGACGTTGCGGGAACCGAATGGAAAGGTGAAGGATGGAATCATCAGCGTATGAGTGGATAGGGTTAGATGTACAGCTTAGAAGGTCATTGATGAATAAAAGGAAGAGGGTTGGTGATAGGACAGAGCCCTGAGGAACACCATTGTTAATAGATCTAGAAGATTGATGGCCGTCTACAACAGCGGCTAAAGAACGACCAGAAAGGAAACAATAAATGAAGGCATAGATAAAAGGATAGAAACCGTAAGAGGGCAGTTTGGAAATTAAAGATTTATGCGAGACTCGATCGAAAACCTTTGAGATGTCAAGTGCAATGGCAAAGCTTTCGCCAAAGTCCCGAAAGGAGGATGACCAGGAGTCTGAAAGGTAGGTGAGAAGATCGCCTGTGGAGCGTCCCTGACGGAACCCATACTGACGATCGGAAAGAAGGTTGTGATAGGAAAGATGCTTTAAAATTTTTCTAAATGTGGAGTCTGTGAGACCCCACGCTATTTTTCTTAGTGTTTTTCATATATTACTATAAGGTCTTGGGATCTGGTTTTACCTCTACCTTCCTGACTAGTAGACTAGTTTAGGGAGGTGATGGGGTCAGTTCGGGATCTGACTCTGTTTTCGCGATAAAGGGCCTTTGGGGTCCAGTGGACCCCACTTTACCTAACCTGTGATTATTTTCCCATATATATATCTTCCATACTATTTTTTTTTTATGACGTGCTTCTCTTACTGCTTACAGAAACACTGGCCATTACTGTACAACATGCAATGATAGAACACTGGTGGAACATATCAGTGTTGGTATGGCAGCCACTAATTTCAGATGGTATAAAATTTGTCAATGTTTTTTCATTTAATTTTCCATAAAATATTTCGTCACTTATATTTCCATGCGTTTTGCACTAAACTGAAGGAAAAGGCCTACAGAAGCTGTGTAAAAGCGATTGTTTCAATAAAGTTGTTGTAAGTATTTTTGACGATTTTTTAAAGATTGGGGTCTGACAGACCCCACATTACCTAAGTAAGGATAAAATTATAGGTTTACCTGAGAAGAGTTAAGAATAGACTCGAAAACTTTTGAGATACAGGATGTTAAAGCAATTGGACGATAGTTAGAGGGTTGGGAGTGGTCACCCTTCTTTGGGACTGGCTGAATGAGAGCAAACTTCCAGCAAGATGGAAAGGTACAAGTTGACAGACAAAGGCGAAAGAGTTTGCCTAGGCAGGATATAAGCACAGAAGCACAGTTCTTGAGAACAACAGGAGGGACTCCATCAGGCCCATATGCCTTATTAGTACTGAGGCCTGTGATGGCAGAAAATATATCAGCTGAAGAAATTTTAATGTCAGCCATGAGGAAGTCAGAGAGGGGAAGTGATGGAGGAACAGCACCGGAAACGTCTAAGGTGGAATTGGAGGAGAAAGTCAGAGACAAGAGATCTGCTTTATCAGTAGTAGAAACAGCTACAGAGCCATCAGAGTAGAAAACAGGAGGGAAGGATGATGAGGTAAAGTTGTTAGAAAGGTTTTTGGCAAGGTGCCAGAAAGAGCGGGAAGAATTCGAGTTAGAGAGTTGAGAGCATTTAGTACGGATGAAATTATTTTTAGTAGAGTGAAGAACAGATTTAGCACAATTCCGAGCAGATATGTATAAAAGATGTGATTCAGGGGTGGGTTGGCTCCGGTACCTTATGTTACGGACACCATTAGAACAAGCGTGATTAAACCAAGACTTTCGTGCATTAGTCAAAGGATATGAGAATGTAAAGTATGCATCCATGCCCGAGAGAATAACCTCTGTAATCTGCAAGGCACACCCAGATGGCTCCCGGCCATGGAAGCAATAATCATTCCAGGGAAAATCAAAGTAATGCCTGAGGGCCTCCCAATCCACAGTACCGTATGTGTGGATCTCTCAATCTACCTACAGTATCTATATATTCTCCCCCTTCTCTCTAAATGTATGTATGTATGTATGTATACATGTATGTATGTATAAATCAGTCTACCTTCCTATCTATTCTCTCTCTCTCTCTGTCTCTCTCTCCCATTCACAACCCTTTAACTTAAAATACATATACCTAATGAACGTCAGCGCTTGCCACCCTTACTCCTTGGCGCAAAAAATATATACAAAAACACTCTTAAATTTTTCGCATAAATTCGGAATCATTCAGTGTACAAACAGATCATTCAGGTCTCAATCCCTTTACTTCAGCGACTTATTCTAAACTTTATTACTGCTACCTTTAGGCAATGTTATTCCTCTGCTCTGAGCTGAATAGAATCGTCTGGAGATAAGGAATAAGCAAAATAAATCGCCAGACAAAAAGGTGTTAAGGGATAAATAAAGCTAAAATAAAGAAGCTAGAATGGATAATAAAAAATGAAAAAGGATTTATTTATTTTAGTTTTAGTTTTTTTACCTACTTTCTCCCGTTCCTTCAAAATTTGCAGGGCACGTGATTCAGAGGGATTGTTGAGTTTGCGTGGTCTGTGTACCTATGCAACCGCTACGATACACACACACAGACACACACACACACACACACACACACACACACACAACCACACACACACGCGCGGGACATATCTTTTAATCTCTAATTCGGTTACAGCGTCTCTCTCTCTCTCTCTCTCTCTCTCTCTCTCTCTCTCTCTCCTGTCTAACTTTTTCATTTCACCAAACTGACTCACTCACTTTTTCTCCCATTTTCCCACTCGCTCACATTTTCTCACTCCTGCTGGCCGGATAATTTTCTCACTTTTATTCATTCTTTTTTCCACAACTCTCTCTCTCTCTCTCTCTCTCTCTCTCTTACTGTGTATCTCACGTATCTCATTTTCTCACCAATTTTCTGTATTTTCTCATCGCCTCACATTCCATTTTCTTTATTTTCTCAATATCTCATTTTCCATTTACTTTATTTTCTCACTCGCTCACTTCCTGTTTTCTTTAACCCCTTAACCGCGGGGCGTCACTTTCGTGACGCTCGGCTACAATGGATCATACCGCGGGGCGTCACTTTTGTGATTCTGTGTTATTTTGAATTATCCCGGGCTCTCAAGTGGTGGCTTGTATCATATATCAGTACTGCCAATGTTCAACACTAGTCAGCACTCCAAATCTCATCTGTACTCCCATCCATTGTTGACATTTTAGCTATTTTAACCCCTTCCTGACTCCCCTCCCTACCTGCCCTCCATTACCCTCTCCTCTCACCTCCCACGCCGCGCTGCGCTACGGAAATTTCCCCCTTCTCTTTCCACAGATTTCATCCATTGAAATAAGGCCTATGCCCTATATTTTTACCCAATAATATATACCAAAAAAAAACAGGTAAGTGATAGTGTTATACTCCAGAAATTGCCTAATTATCACCTGACAACACCTCACGTGCATTCATTCGCTACATTACCACGGTAATTTCCCCTTTGATTTATGCCTTGTAATCGATGTCTGTAATAAAAATATATATCAGAAAGGAAGGGAGAATCCTAATTGACATTTACAGTCACCTGGAACTACCTATTTCTATATTTATTGCCGAGATTTTCTACCTATAAAAAATTAGCATGTAAGTTAGCAGCAGTAAGCCTAAAGTGTCATTGTCAACCCTTCCCTTCTCAGATAATTTACCCCCTTCTTGACTCCCCTCCCTACTTGCCCTCCATTACCCTCTCCTCTCACCTCCCACGCCGCGCTGCGCCTACGGAAATTACCCTCTTCTTTTTCCACAGATTTCATCCATTGAAATAAGCCCTATGCCCAATATTTTTACCCAATAATATATACCAAAAAAAAACAGGTAAGTGATAGTGTTATACTCCTGAAATTGCCCAATTATCACCTGACAAAACCTCACGTGCATTCATTCGCTGCCACATTACCACGGTAATTTCCCCTTTGATTTATGCCTTTGTAATCGATGTCTGTAATAAAAATATATATCAGAAAGGAAGGGAGAATCCTAATTGACATTTACATTCACCTGGAAGTACCTATTTCTTTATTTATTGCCGAGATTTTCTACCTATAAAAAATTAGCCTGTAAGTTAGCAGCAGTCAGCCTAAAGTGTCATTGTCAACCCTTCCCTTCTCAGATAAGCCGCGGCATTTAGTTCCTTGTCCTCCACTGCAGAGACAACATGTCGCACTCGCGCCCCGCCATTCCTGCCGCTTCTGCGCCCATTGCAAAGGGCCCCGTGACCTCTACCCCCAAGAAAAGTGTTGAGGCAAGCAGGAAAGGCCTCAGTGACTCTGCAGTGGCACGAGAACTTGCTGAATTGTCGATGATAATAATGGACAGCGATTTTGACGATTCCGGTGAATCGTGTGATGAGCCGGGTGAACTTATCGCGCCAGAAACAGCGACAACAAGTGCTCCTACCAG
>NC_137038.1:9312899-9330399 GCF_032717465.1 Coenobita brevimanus
ATGGAGAAAAAAATGGATAAGGTGGGGAGACGAAGGAGGAGGGAAATGGGAGAGTTAAGAGGGAGGAGGAATAAAGGAGAGAGAGAGAGAGAGAGAGAGAGAGAGCTCTTTTACGCCCTTAAGTGTCCGTCCACATTATTCTCTCTCTCTCTCTCTCTCTCTCTGTGTTAAATGTGAGTGTGGAGTTTTATTCCACAAGAAATGTGAATAATAATAATAATAATAATACCGTAATAATAATAATAATAGTAATAATAATAATAATAATAATAATAATACCAACAGTAATAATAATAATATAATAATAATAATAATAATAATAATAATCTCTTTACCTACTTACTGTGTGGCCACAATAAGGAAGCTTCGCCCTAACTATATATGATGCGCAAGGTATGAAATTTTGGCATCATAAAAAAGTCTGTGACCTTTAAAAGTAGTTCCAGGTCATTCATACTTGGAACACGTACTTAGATTAACCTGACGTAGCTTCTTGTGTAATATCGGCAAGATCTGAAGACAGAGGTGTAGAAGAACGCGTGGGTACATTTTACATTTGTCTCAATTACTGGCTAACTGTGTACTTACCTGTAACCATATTCGATTCAGATAATAAGGCGGACCACAGCTATTTATCTGGAAAGTTACAGCATTACAGCATTTGTGGTTTTCTATATAACACGTTAAAAAAAAAAAAGCAGATTTGAATTTGGTACTTTCGACTAGGCTAAATGGCAAAATAGTCAAAATTCTCAGCACTTTTTTTTTTTACCATTGGATTTTCAACCAAACAGCTGTGTCTCAATTAGTTTCTGAGTTATTTCAATTTCCAATATGCAATTTTTGCACCACAAACGAGTAGATGACGTTTAAAAATAGGTCAAGGTCATTTATCTTTGGCACAAGGACTGGGTTACCTTTGAGTACCTTCCTGTATATCATCAAGATCTAATAAAATAAGTGCAAAGAAAAATAATGATAATACTTGCGAAAACAGTAAGCTTCGCCATTTATAAGGGGAAGGTTAATAATAAATTCTCTACAGCCCAACCAAACCGTAGGGGTCCAGGGCTAGGCTGCAAGTCCAGACTTTAAAAGCAACTGACCTGGTGTTTTTGTTATTATTTGGGCAATACACCTGAACTGGCGCCAGGATCGAAGCCAGATGAAAAAGAAAACTCAATACCAACAACACTAATAACAAACCAAATCAAGGCAAACCCCACATCTAAGTAGAAAAACCCAGGACAAGCAACTCGATAGGGAAAAAAAAAAAAATCAGAAGAGCGCATACCTCCGCTAACACCAATAAAATCTACTGTATGATTTATTGCTTTATTTCCTCTTTCCTACCAAACAAATAATTAAGCTGTTCATTCTAAGGTCACTGTCTACCTTGTTACAATCTCAGGGAGCGTATACCTCCGCTAACACCAATACTACTAGCAACACCAATAACAAAAGAAATCAAATCTCCACACACAGCTATGTAAAAATGAATAAAAACACACACACCAAACATCCAAAATACGCAAACTCGGCAAGAACTTTCCCCACGTAAGCGGATTGGCGGAGCGTCTGAGCCAATGGGAGGCGCGGAAAGATTTTTTGGCGGGGAGGGAATTGACCAATCAGGAGCCTCCTTACACTCCCAGCAGCCAATCACAAGCCTCCTTACATCTGACGCAAGCCGATTGGAATTTGTGTGTGTGTGTGTGTGTGTGTGTGTGTGTGTGTGTGTGTGTGTGTGTGTGTGTGTTTTGGAGATGGATGTGGAAATACGATTATTATATGCACTGGTTGTTTAATGTGCGTGTGTGTGTGTGTGTGTGTGTGTGTGTGTTTTAGCTAGTTGGTATGCATGCTTTCGCTTGTTTCTTTATTTGCAAGATTGTTAAAAGTCGTGATGTATGTGTTTTATCAGTGGTCGTCTACTACTACTAATACCACTACTACTGCTACTGCTGCTGCTGCTACTACTACTACTACTACTAGCACAACCACCACTACTACTACTGCTACTGATACTACTACCACCACCACACCACCATTACTACTACTACTACTACTGCTACCACCACCACTACCACCACCACCTCCCTCCCCACTCCCCCCCACTCTGTTAATAAGCCCTAATGACATCAATAATCTCTAAATCTTAACTAATTTACCCTTAATTACGTCCAACATCAATTTCCATAATTAACAGACCAGGGAATTGAGTGATAGTCTCCAATGCCCTTCCTCCTTATTTCAAAACGGAGTGGTGTTTTTTTGTGTGTGTTTTTTTGCTGTTTTTGTGTTTGTTTTTCTGTTTAGCTGACTGTCTGAGTATTTTTGTTCGTGTGTCTGTCTGGATGTATATTTGTGTTTGTGTTTGGACGGATGGATGGGTGGATGGATGTATAAGTGGATGGATGGATGGATGGATGTATAAGTGGATGGATGGATGGATGGATGGATGGATGGATGGACAGATGTGTGGATGGATGGATGGATGTCTATCGTCTACCTATCTATCTATCAGTCTGTCTATTCGTCTTCCCCTGTCTGTTTGTCTGTCTATGAGTCTATCTTTGTCTATCAACCTTCCTTTCCTGTCTAGCTGTCAATCTGTTGCTATCTGTCTATGTATGCAACTGTCTGTCTCAATGTCTATTCGTTTGTCTATCCAGTCTATCTATCCATCCATCCAGCTACATAACTCTCTCTCTCTCTCTCTCTCTCTCTCTCTCTCTCTCTCTCCACACACACACACTATTTTTTCCACATCAAATCTGTTCACAAGTCTATATAAATCCTCGCACAAATATTTTTTCCCATTT
This sequence comes from Coenobita brevimanus, assembly GCF_032717465.1. Classification (NCBI taxonomy): domain Eukaryota; kingdom Metazoa; phylum Arthropoda; class Malacostraca; order Decapoda; family Coenobitidae; genus Coenobita; species Coenobita brevimanus. The sequence continues at coordinate 9,315,725 of NC_137038.1, forward strand.
CCATTATTTTTTTTCCAGTGCCAAGAGGAGCCATGTCCTGAATATAATAAGAGGCATTAATTTATTGTGAAGTTTATCTATTTTACTTATTTTATTTATTTATTTACTTTATTTTACATTTATCTATTATTCTGTTTATTTTACTTGTTGCTTTATTTTATTTATTTTATCAACCTATTTACTTACTATAGTTTTTATCTATTTATTCATTATTTTATTTATTTATTTATTTATTTATTAGCTTTTATTTTATTATTTATTTATTACTGTTGCTAGATGACGTGATTGCTTAATTTAGCGAATAAAATAAATTACTTTATTTCTTTGTATACTTTGAAATACCATAAATGAAGCAAAGAAAAATATATAATTGAGTACACGAATAAATTTGATAAACTTTCATTAAATATAAATAAAAAACGAATAGATTTTCTTTGATTTATTTAACTTTGAAATGCCATAAAGAAAACTAAGAAAAAATAAATGTATATATATAAACTTTGTGGTAGGTGGTGGCGACCATCATCCACTCACTTGATGAAGTGCTGCCTAATTCTTCCTTAGCCTTTATCATTTTATTTTTTTCTGTGCCTGCCCTCCTCTCTTCCTATATCTCCCATCTTTCCTGTCACATCTTATTGCTTTTCTTTCCTTTACAGGTGGCTTTACATTAAGTGACAAGCCAAATGGTTTCCTGTAAGCCAAGAAACCATTTACAACGCTGGGTGGTAACCATATAACCAAACCATACGTGCCCCCTAGGTGTCAACAAGTGGGTTGGTGGAAGGTTAGTGCCCCTCCCTGTAAAACAACTAACCAAGACAATGGCCACCCTTTACGGGATTATGGCGTCTGGCAATACATAGATAGATAGATAATACTGACTACAGTACATTAATTAATCTGATAAACTCTGACAAAAGTTAAAAAAAAGTTTTTTTTTTTGAAAGGTAAAATAATAAAGTTTTAGAAGTTTTTCATTATATAAAAACATATTATTTGCCGCTATAATAAGATGAGAGAGAGAGAGAGAGAGAGAGAGAGAGAGAGAGACACACACACACACACACACACACACACACACACACACAAACACACACACACACACACACACACACACACACACACACACACACACACATATAAACATTGATAAACATTACACTAATTTAACGTAAAAATTTAGGCTCCTATGACCCACTTTACAAATCTGGTCTTGCTTGTTTGTTTGTTTTGCTTGCTTATTTTTGTTTATATTTTTGCTTGTTTTTGTTTTTGCGTGTTGGTTCATAAGTGCTTTTTTTTTTTGCCTGTGTGTTTTTCATATATTGTCTGCTTTTTTCTTGCTTTTTGTTTATATTTTTGCTTGTTTTTGCTTGCGTGTTGGTTCACATATTGCTTGTTTTTTGCCTGTGTTTGTTTTTATATACTGCTTGCTTTTTTCTTGCGTTTTTGTTTATATTTTTGCTTGTTTTTGCCTGTCTGCGTTTTTGTGTATATCTTTGCTTGTTTTTCTTTGGTTGCTTTTGCTTTGTATTTTTGTTTGCTTTTGCTTTGTATTTTTGCTTGCTTTTGTTTACTTGCGTGTTTACATTTTTGCTTTTTTGCGCTTTTGTTTATATTTCTGCTTGCTTTTTTTGCTTGTCTGCGTTTGTTTTTTGTTTATATCCCGTGTGTGTGTTTGCTTATCCCCCAAACAGCAGCTCGTGTGTGTACATATGAAACTACGTACACAGGTCACGTAGCGTACTGAGAAATGGCTTACACACACGTACATACGGACATACATTCATACATACATACACAGTCTCTACATCCATCCATACATACACAGATGCAGTCGATACATACATTCATCCATCCATCTGTCATCCACTCCTGTCCCCACATGATGAGCGTAGGAGCCCGGGGCTAGGCAAGTTGATCCTGACATTTGTGAGAGTGACCAGCCTCCATCATCCCTGAGTGGCATTACGTGAGCAATAAACCCCAACCATCCCTTGGATATAAACCTTCACCGGCTCAGTCCGATTGGAGCGCCTTAATTACCCACTGAACATTCATACATACATATATACTTAAGTACACACAAATATACATACATACATACATACATAAATACACGTACATACATGCACACATACACACACATACATACATACACACATACACATATATATACACCCACACACTTAAGCAAATTATCTCCCTCTCACATGACTATTCAGCGGTTATTATCTTACATGCTATCCGGGGACTCACAAATTAGAGAGAGAGAGAGAGAGAGAGAGAGAGAGAGTTTCGTTGCATCATCATCATCATCATCATGACTGATTGATGATGATGATGATGATGATTGATGATGATTGATGATGATGATGATGATGATGATTGATGATGATGATGATGATGATGATGATGATGATGATGATGATGATGATGATGATGATGATGATGATGATGATGATGATGATGATGATGATGATGATGATGATGATGATGATGATGATGATGATGATGATCATCATCATCATCATCATCATCATCATCATCATCATCATCATCATCATCATCATCATCATCATCATCATCATGACGACGATGATGGTAACAATAACAAGAACACCGTACAACTGTCCAAACACAATTTTGACAAAGAAAAACTTCCCCCAGCCATTGTCTACAAGAAGCCGAGCTACAAAGGGACCTTGAGGTCAATGTCGCCAATCTTGTGCAGGTCACCATAGGTCATCACGGTCTTTAAGTCCACCAAGTTTGGCGGCTCTTGCTTTAATCCTTCATGGAAATTGGGTGGCATCAGGAATATTCGGAAAAGACCCAATTTTTGACCCAAGGAGATCTCAGAGACTACTCAACCAATTGGAACCATATTCCTTCCGGCACTGCGTCCACCTTATGGCTTTATTGTTGTAATATTTCAGCTTGCTAGCTTAAGTGGTTTCTGAGATGGCGTCCAGGAATCCGTTTCTTACACTCTGAATAACATCCTGTGATCCAGCTGATGGACTGACATCACATTTGGCCAGAAGAAGCCCCCAGCGGGACGATAAACCTGACAGAAGTTGAAGACTCTAGGCCAAACAGCGTCCGAGTGATGGCCATTTGTTTTTTACCACAAAAATGAATATAGACAAAAACATGAAGACTTTCCAGAGGGATAAGTTTTCATAATAATAATAATAATAATAATAGTAATTATTATTATTATTATTATTAATTATTATTTTCTTTCATTTTTCCATCCTAGACAATTTACCTACCAACAAAGCTCCAGGCCCAGATGGAATTCCGCCAATTGTTTTGAAAAAGTGTTCCCCTGAACTTGCCTCTGTCCTAGCTAAATTATTCAGACTATGCATACGTATTTCTTTATTCCCAAATTGATGGAAAGAAGCCAATATCCACCCAGTTCCGAAGAAAGGAAGTTCGTCTGACCCCTCCAATTACAGACCAATAGCTGTCACATCTTCTCTTGGTAAGGTATTTGAAACTTTAATTAATAAGCATATTGTTAAACATCTTGAATCCAACAACTTAATTAGTGATAGACAATACGGTTTTCGCCACGAAAGATCCACCATTGACATACTCAATCTCTTAACTCATACCATACATCAATCTGTTGATCTCTTTGGAGAAACTCATGCAGTAGCTCTTGATATCTCTAAAGTTTTCGACAGAGTATGGCACCGTTCCCTGCTGTCCAAACTCCCTTGCTATGGATTAACGTCTTTTGTTCCTTTGATTTCTTCTTATCTTAGTGACAGGAAAATAAGAGTAAAAGTAGATGATGTATATTCCAATTTCCACTCAATTAACGCCGGCGTGCCGCAGGGATCAGTTCTGGCGCCAACCCTATTTCTGGTTCATATTAATGATCTCTTATCTGTCACTCACAATTCCATTCACTCATATGCAGATGACTCAACACTACATAGTTCATTCACACTCAGACATCCATTTACAAAGTCTAATATCTCTACCTCTCAACTCAGTACAGCCATCTCCATAAATCAAGATCTATCTACAATCAATGAATGGGGACAAAACAACCTTGTCTCTTTTAATGCTAGTAAAACTAAATATATACAGTTTACTAATAGACAGATATTGCCAGATTCGTACATTACCTTCAATGCTACTAATATTCCCATCTCCAAAAGTATTGAAATTCTTGGTGTCTCACTTAACAGTGCCCTCAGCTGGACCTCTCATGTCAGATCACTTGCTAAAACCGCCTCAAAGAAACTTGGATTATTGTACAGAGTCCGTAACTTCTTCGCCGATGAGCAGTTAGCTATAATTTATAAGAGTCATGTGCGCTCTCAGCTTGAATATTGCTCACCCTTGTGGAATGGTTGTGGAAAGGTTGCATTGAGACAACTAGACAAAATTCAGAATAAAGCTGTTAGAATCATTAACAACCCTGCCATTACATATAAACTACCTCCCCTGCAAGTAAGAAGGAATGTTGCCTCCCTTGCATTATTTTACAGATATTTTTTTGGCAAATGCTCAGACGAAGTTGCGTCCATGGTGCCACCTCTCTATGCCTTCCCTCGTGCTACACGGGCATCTGGTAGCGCTCATGACTGGAATGTCACTCAACCATATTGCAGAACTTCTGCCTATCAGAATTCTTTCATTCCCCGAACTGTATCTCTCTGGAACTCGCTTCCCCAGAGTTGTTTTCCTCCAAATTTCAACCCACAACTGTTCAAGTCTAATTGTTACATATATTTTATGAACAGAGGACACCAGTAATCTGGTGTATGGATTATTATTTTTTTTACCCATTTGTTTTTCCTTCCTCCGTTCTGTTATTTATAAAAAAAAAAAAAAAAAAATCACAACTACCACCATCCAAATTTTCCACATAACCATCTTTATCATTTTAGTCGTCCTTATGACCTTGTGAATAGAGTTCATTATCACATTACCCTCATTTATTGCACTGCTATCCCTGTGCACAACCAACGGAGAGACATGGATAGATAGACTGATAGATACAGATAGCGACAGATAGATGTATAAATAGATTTTGGTAGACAGCTGGGTGGATAGATGGACGGAAGGACAGAAAGACAGAGATAACAGACTAGATAGACAGATAGATAGATAGATATAGGCAGACAGATATAGACAGACAAGGATATAAATGAGTGAATGGATGAATGCCTGGATACACTGACAGACATGAATAGATAGACAAATAGACAGCCAGATGGACAGACAAATAGATAAACAGACAAAGACAGCTAAATGGACAGACAGATAGATAGACTAGATATAGATATAAATAAATGGATAAAGATTTGAGGATAAATGGATGAATAGAGAAAGCATGGGTGTTAGGGAGTGTGTATGAATGTGAATGAATGTGTGTGTGTGTGTGTGTGTGTGTGTGTGTGTGTGTGTGTGTGTGTGTGTGTGTGTGTGTGTGTGTGTGTGTGTGTGTATTTGCTTAAGGACCAAACAACTAAAACACCAAAAACTAAAAAAAAATCCCTAAACCGAAATTAAAAGAAAAAAAAACGGTGACATCAACGAAAACGAAAAAAACACCATCACACAAAATCATAACGAAAAAAAAAACACCCAGCAAAAACATGAACAAAAGCGAAAAAAACATCTTCACAAGAAATCTACAAAAAAACACACCCAGGAAAAACATGAAAAAAAACAAAACACTAAAAAACAATCACAACTAAAAAGCACCAAGGAAAAACATGAACCAAAAAACACTATCACAAAAAATAACTTTAAAAAACACCCACCAAAAAACATGAACAAAAAAGGCAAAAATCACAAAAAAATAATAAAAACACGCCCAGCAATAAAACACGAACTGAAACGAAAAAAATAACTAAAACCAAGGACTACATGGAAAAAAAAACTTCACAAAAATAACCTAAAAAAAACACCCAGCAAAAAACATGAACACAAATCACAAAAAATATAAAAACACCCAGCAGAAAACAAACAAAAAAACTTCACAAAAAATAACAAAAAAAACACCAAGAAAAAAACATGAAAAACGAAAAAAACAATAAAATAACTAAAATTACATCCAACAAAAAACATGAACAAAAACGAAAAAAACACTATCACAATAAAATCACAAAAAAACACCCCGCAAAAAACATGAACAAAACCGAAAAAAAACACCATCACAAAGAGGCATAACAATTAAAATAACAAAAAACAAAAAGCTAAAAAACACGAACAAACATACAAAAAGAAAAAAACACAAACACACACAAAACATAACATTAAGTAAAATTGAGGGGGAAGTGTGTTTTAAGTTTTAACGAAAAATAAACATTGGGTTACTGATATTAATGTTTGTAATTTATTGGCTGGGTGTTGATGGGTGTGGGGTGTTGATAGATAGATGAATAGATAGTCAGATATTTAGATGGATGGATGGATGGATGGAAAGATAGACAGATGGATGGATAGATGGATGGAGGGACTGACAAATGGATGGATGGAGGGATGGATGGATGGATGGATGGACGGACAGACAGAGACAAACAGACAGGCAAACACAGACACAGAAAGACAGATAGATAGATAGATAGATGGATGGATGGATGAACGGATAGACAAACAAATGGCTGGATGTATGGGTAGATATAGATTTTTTTTTTTTTTTTATGTGTCCAACTCTGGGCAATCAGGGCCTATTTCTTGGGGGCAGTCACCTATCCCAAGGCCCAGTAGTCCTCCTACACCTCCACATGTCACCACTTCGGCGCTAACACCCACCGTCCATATTGAATACATGCTAGGGCTGTCTCATACGGGACTGGTGTGTTGGTATTAGCGGGGGTATTTTTACGACATGTCGGCGGGTCATCTGGTAGATCAGGAAAGTCTGCCTTTTAGGAAATTCAAATCCTTAAACTGTTCCCTGCCCCAGCCGGGATTCGATCCTGGGTCCATTAGGACTGCAAGTCGCCTCTCTACCGATTCAGCCACCGCCTCCCCCAAAGATTTAGACAGACAGACAGATAGACGGAAAGAAAGTTATATATAGACAATAGATAAATGGGCAGCTTGATGTATATATACAATGAATAAATAAATAAATGATTGATGCATGAACGAATAAACAGGAGAGAGAGAGAGAGAGAGAGAGAGAGAGAGAGAGAGAGTATAGAACAGAATCCATAGCTTCTAATTAAAACACAAACAACAACTACTTTATGCAAAATCAAAGCAATATTTCTCTACTTAAAACACTACTTCTGCTTCTCTTGCAAACTTATCAACACAGACATTTTCAACTTCCGTGTTGCACAAATCTTGCATGTGATTAATTTCAAACGATCTTTCCTACTTTTTAATGTCTATCTATCTATCTATCTATCTACTTGCCTGTCTATCTATAACCAGACGCCTTAATGCAGTAAGGGGTGGCCACAAACCACTCGTCTCCATGTCGCCCTGTCCCCTACCACTCTCTGCCCTCCCCCCCGCTTACACCCCCCTCTCTTATATCTCTCTACTCCATCTCTTCATCTCATCCTCGGTCTCCCCCTCCCTCTCCCCGTCCACTCTCCTAGTTAGTCTCTCATTCTCAAAAAGCCTATTTAGCCCATTCAGCACGACTATTCACTATTCTCACTCCTATACTCCGTTCACTCTAACCTGATTGCCACTTCTCCTTGAATGCTGAGCTGTAAATATAGATGAAACACTAGAATATGATGCCAGTCACGAAGAAGTGTCATGGAACGGATGTAAAGTCGTTGCACTGGCTTTTTCTGACACTGAGCTACGCGAAATATGCTGCGGAAGAAAATAAAATCTGAGGGAAAGTATGATGATGATGATGATGATTATTGATGATTGATGATGATGATGGATGTTATTGACGGTATTGCCTGCACTGTTATTTTCGTCATTTTGTTATTGTTTTTGTTATGGCTGTTACCATTACAACTGTACGCTTGTTACTGTAGTAATTATCTCTTATCATCCTTTCGTTATGTATGCTACTGTTACTATTACTTTCACTGTTATTTTATTTGTTAGTACGGTCGTTATTGCAATGGTCGTAGTTCTGGTGCAATTAGTCAAGGGGTTAATGAGGTAGTTAGGCAATCCGTCCTTTAATTGGCCGCTTGTTAGAGGCACGCACGGTAAGCAAGAGGATTTATATACATCTATTTATATTTATTTTTATTTGCTCTTTTCATTTTAACTGGGCCTAAAATTGGTCTGTATCTATCTCTGAATGTCTGTCTGTCTGTCTGTCTGTCTGTCTGTCCGTCTGTCTCTCTCTCTCTGTTAATTTTTTTTACTCTCTATGTTTTACTTTACCTTGGCCTAAAACTGACATCTCTTTAAGTTGAATTCTGAATATTAACGATAGATCAACATTCGAATATCATGCTAGTCACGATGAAGTGCTATAAGACGGACAAAAATTAACGGCATTGTCTTTTTCTGCCACTGAGCTACGTGAAATAAGCTGCAAAAAAACGAAACAAATTGAGGTGAATGAACTATATATAACATTTAAGTAACATGACTAATGTTCACAGATGTTTAAATGGCCTTTTGTTTACTAATGTTTATTTTGGCTTACTGATATTTAAATACCTTTAGTTTTGTTACTGATGTTTAAATACCCTTAGTTTTGTTTACTAATGTTTAAATACCCTTAGTTTTGCTTACTGATGTTTAAATACCCTTAGTTTTGTTTACTGATGTTTAAATACCCTTCGTTTTGTTTACCGATGTTTAAATACCCTTAGTTTTGTTTACTAATGTTTAAATACCCTCAGTTTTGTAGTGATGTTTAAATATCCTTAGTTTTGTTTACTGATGTTTAAATACCCTTAGTTTTGTTTATTAATGTTTAAGTACCCATAGTTTTGTTTACTGATGTTTAATTACCCTTAGTTTTGTTTACTGATGTTTAAATATCCTTTGTTTTGTTTACTGATGCTTAACTATCTTTGTTTTTGTTTGTGTTTAAATATCCATACTGTTAAATTTAAAGACAGCAGAAGGAGAGTAAATATAAACAGTCCATCATCATCATCATCATCATCATCACAACCACCATCATCACCTTTTTCTCACTCACCTACTGCACATAGCACCCTTTATATAGATAGATGGGACAGCTAGATAGATAGACAGATGGATAAATAGACTGACAGATAGGCAGACAGACAGGTAAAAGGACAGATAACACAGACAAGTAAAAAAAATGCAAGAACTAAATAGACAAATAATAAATAATATCACATTCCTTCCCTCATACAGTTTCACGCATGGCTATCACAACAACAATGAATGGATGGTTTTCAACATGGACATAAATAATGCACGGGAGGGAGAGTGTGAGACAGCTCTACTCTCTTACTTTGGCTAGCCTATGGAAAGGTTAGGTTCACTGTCGCCTGCCTTTACCAAGGCGGAACGATAATGTTTTTGCCCGCCTGTGTGTGTGTGTGTGTGTGTGTGTGTGTGTGTGTGTGTGTGTGTGTGTGTGTGTGTGTGTGTGTGTGACCACTGTATCTCATGAACGGCTTGAGCTATCAACATGAAACCTTCAGGGTACCAAAGATATGGCCAAAATCTTGGACGATTTCGAAAATGGGCACTCGGGGGTCAAGGTCACCTAAATGGCTGCCAAAGGTCGACTAGTCTTTATCACCTGCCTGTAGCACTACTATACTGCATCTCATGAACGGCTTGAGCTATCCCCCAACCCCCCGGGGGGCCCCGCCCCCGGCCCCACTCGGGGGTGCGCAGGCCCCCGACCCTCCCCAGGGGGCCGCCGCCCCACGATCCCCCCCCCCGTGACCCGGCCCCCGGCCCCTCCGGGGGGATCACAGTCCCTCCGGCCCACCCGGGGGGACACTGCCCCCGGCTCACCCAAGGGGGGCGCCCCCTCGTCCTCCCGGGGGGAGGGGTGCCTACCTGCCCTCCCCGGGAGGGGCCGCTCTTGTAACTTGGTCAACAGCATATTCTGGCGAGCAATTAGCATTCGGCTCCTAGATGCTTTTCTTTCATTGCTGGTTTGTTATCGCCCGCCTTTAGCAGGGCGAGGTGATATAGAGTGTGTGTGTGTGTGTGTGTGTGTGTGTGTGTGTGTGTGTGTGTGTGTGTGTGTGTGTGTGTGTGTGTGTTGCCAACATATCTCGAAAAGTTGTGGGCGAATTTTCACCAAACGTTCAGGAAATAGCAACCATGTGGATCTGCAGAAGCCTGTTACTTCTGGTGAGGATCTGATCAAAGACAACCGACTGCCACCTGGCATATACTTTTAATGCGGACTGCTTTTTCGAAACGGGGTGACTAAATTCCGTACAGTTCTGCGAATTATCCTCAAACTGGTTTGTACTTGTACCTTATTCAACAACATATTTTGGCGGCCGATTAGCATTCGGCCCCCGAATGCTTTTGTTTCACTTAAGAGGCTGGACTCACTCTCTCTCTGTATTATATATATATATATATATATATATATATATATAGGCCTATCTGTCTCTTTCTCCTCACAAGTCACTGCATCTGTTTATATCTCCTCGCAATTCTCTCCCCTTTTTCTATCTGTCTCTGTAGCTATCTCCCCGCAACTCTCTCTCTCTCTCTCTCTCTCTCTCTCCATCTCAAAGGTCAGCACTCAGATAAAGTCAAAAATACACAGGGACATAGATCGCTCGATAGATACAATATAGACTGATAGATAAAAGGCAGACTTAGATAGACATCGAGGGAATAATTGAAAGGATGAGAGAGAGAGAGAGAGAGAGAGAGAGAGAGAGAGAGAGAGAGAGAGAGAGAGAGAGAGAGAGAGGGGAAGAAGGCAGTCGTTATTCAATTTTATCCACTTCCTCCCTCCCTCTCCTCCATCATTCCCTCCCTCCCCCCTCCTTCTCTCCCTCCCTCCCCTCCTTCTCTCCCTCCCTTCCTCTTTCCTTGCAACCTCTTTTCTCAATTCTTTAATATTATTTTCTTCTCTCTCTCTCTCTCTCTTCTCTCTCTCCTTTTCTTTCTTCGTTCTTCCCATCCATCTTTCCTCCCTTTTTCTCTACCTCTTTCCTCCTCCCTCCTCCCTCTTTCCATTCCTTGTCCCTCCCTCCCTCCACTCTTAAGTCTCTCTCTTTTCTCTCCTTTCTTCTTATTTTTTTTTATTTTTTCTTTATATCTTCCCTTCTCCCTTAAACCTTTCCTCCTTCTCCTCTTCCTCCTCCTCCTTCTTCTTCTTCTTTTTTCTTTCTTTTCTTCCTCCTCCTCCTCCTTCTTCTTCCTCTTCTTTTTTCTTCCTCCTCCTCCTCTTCTTTTTCCTCCCCTCTGTTTTTTCTTAATTTTCTTTCTCTTCTTTCTTGTTCCTTTACTTATTCTTTTTCCTCCTATTCAATCCTTTTCTGTGTCTATCTATATATCTATCCAACTATCTATCTATTACCAATTTATGATCACTCAATGAATCCATCTACTCTATCGGTCTATCTACATCTACCCATTTATCTATTTCTATTAATCTATCATATCTCGTAATCTATTTATCTATGTATCTCTTCACGTCTTTATTTTCTTTCTCTCCAATCTCAGATCCTATCCTCACATTTTTTCCCTCCCTCTTCCCCCTCCCTCCTTCCCGTCTCTCTCTCTCTCACTCTCTCTTCCTCTGCTTCCTTCTTCTTTCCCTCCTTCCTGACTCTCTTCTTCCTTCTTTCCTTTGCTCCTTCTCCTCTCCTTCCATTCTTCCCCTTTCCTAACTTTTTTCCTTCCCTCCCCCCCTGCGTTCCCTCCCTCCCTCCCTCCTCTCCCCTTCAGCCCCCTCTCTCTTTCTCCTCCCCCTCCCCTTCCCTCTCCCCTACTGTCCCTCTCTCCCTCTCACTTCCTTTCCCCTTCTCCTTCCTCCTTTCCTCTCCCACTTTCTCTCCTCTCCTCACCTCAATTACTTCCCTATTCTTCTCTTCCCTTCCTCACCCTATCCCTCTCCCCTCCCCTCCCCTCCTCTCCTCTCATTTCCTGTCCTCCCCTCTCCTCTCCTTTCCTCTCCTCCCCTTCCCTTCATCCCCTCCCCTCCCCTCTTCTCTCCTCTCCTCCCCTCCCCTCCCCCTCACTATCCCTTTCCCTTCCCAAATCCCTTCCTCCCTTCTTCCCCTCCCCTCTCCTCCCCTCCCCTCCCCTTCCTTTGGCTATTATGGCAAGAATGGCATTATAAAACTCACTTTCCCCGATACAGACTGGGGAGGGGAGGGGAGGGGAGGGGAGGGGGAGAAGGGAGGAGGTGGAGGGGGGAACTGTCAAAACTGGGGAGGATATGGGGGAGGAAGAAGGAAAGGGTGAGAGGGAAGGAAAAGGAAAGGGAGGAGGTGGAGAAAGAAAGGGGGGAGAGGGAGGAGGGAGGGGAAGGGGGAGGGGGGAATGGGGGAGGGGGAGGTGAGGGGGAGGGAATGTAGTTGGTGAAATTAGTAATGGAGGAAAGAGAGGAGGAGGGGAGGAGGGAAAACAGGAGAGAGAGAGAAAAAGCGGTCTCTCTCTCTCTCTCTCTCTCTCTCTCTCGTCTTTTCCTCCACGTGTTTTCCTTTGATTTCCTCCTTCCCTCCTTCTTCCCCCTATTCCTTCATTCCCTCCCTCCTCCATCCTTCTCCTTTCCCTCCTTCCTCCATTCTCCGCTCACTCTCCTTTCCACTCTCCTCCATCCATCCATCCGCCCATCCATCCATTCATCCACCCATCCATCCACCCATTCATCCACCCATCCATCCATCCATTCATCCATCCATCCATCCATCTATTCATTCATCCATCCATCCATCCTTTCACCCTCTTTCTTTCCTTCCTTCAAATTTTCTTCCCTGCTTCCTTCCCTCATTCCCTACTTCCTATCTTCCCCCTCCTGCCTTTCCTTCTTCTCTTACCTCTTCCTTCCTTCCCTCTTCTTCCTCTCATCCTCCTTCCTTCCTTCCTTTCCCTCCTTCCTCCCTGTCTTCCCTCCCACCCTCATTTCTTCTTCCTTCCTTCCTCCATCATTATTTCTTTCCTTCCTTTTTCTATTCCTTTCCTCCTTCCTTCCTCCCTTCTTTCCTTCCTACTTCCTTCTTTCCTTTCTTGCCTCACAACCATCTCTCCTTTACTTCATTTTTTCCTTCCTTCCTTCTTTCCATTCCTCCTTCATTCTTCTCCCTCCTTCCTTTCCTCGCCCTTTTCTTTTCTTCCTCACTCCCTTACTTCATTATCCTCTCCCTCCATCCATCCTACTTCCCTCCTTTCTTTTCCTCCCTCCTTCATTCTTATTTCTTCCTGCCTATATGCTTCTTTCCTTTCCTCCTTCATGCTTCTCTTTCCTCCTTCCTTCCTTCATGCTTCTTTACTTTCCTCCTCCCTCCCTTCCTTCCTTCCCTCCCTCCCTTCTTTCCTTCCTTCCCTCCCTTCCTTCCTTCCTTCCCTCCCTTCCTTCCTGCTTTCCTTCCTTCCTTCCTCCTCCGGGTCAGGAAACAGTGAGATAAAAAGCGAGAAAGAAACTGACTCCAACTTATTCTGAGAGAGAGAGAGAGAGAGAGAGAGAGAGGAATAGAAAAGTAACTTGAGGATAAGTGGAAAATGTCTGTCTGTCTGTCTGTCTGTCTGTCTGTCTCTCTCTCTCTCTCTCTCCTGTCCTTCCTTCTTCCCCCTTCTTCTTTCACCTTTCCTCCCACTCCCCCTTTCCATTTCTTCCCTCCTTCCCCATTTTTCCCTCGTTCTCCTCTCTTCCCTTTCCTCCTTCCCTGTTACTCCTCTCTTCCCTTCCTTCTTTCCGCATCTTCCCTTCCTCTTTTTCCATCAATTTCCCTTCCACTTCCTTCTCTCCTTAACCCCACAGTGTACAGAGGAAGAAAGAAAATAAATAAATTGATTAGATTGATAGGTAGAGCATTGGAATATAAAGAGGAACATATCGTCCTCACTTTGTATAATTTTTAGTTCGATCGCACATGGAGTAATACATCCAAATCTGGTCACCTTATTGAGAAATAAATGTGGAGAAATTTGAGAGAGTAGAGGAAAGGGTGAGAAATAAAAAAATAAAAATAAAAATAAATCATAAAAATACGAATAATATAAAATAAAAATAAAAGTAAACCATAAAATAAAAATATAAGTAACCGATAAAAATACAAATAAAAACAAATCAAAATAAAATAAAATAGAAATAAAAGTACACCATAAAAATATAACTGATAATAAGCCATAAAAATAAACCATAAAATATAACAAACCATAAAAATAAAAAACAAATAAACCATTAAAATGAAATCATAAAATAAGAAAAAATAAGCCATATTAATACAAATAAAAGTAAACCATAAAAATGAAAATTATAATCAAAACTAACCATAAAAAAAATAAAAATAAAATAATAAAAATACAAATAAATCATAAAAATAAAAAACAAAAAAAAATATAAAAATAAACCACATGATGAACGATAAGAAGAGTTGAATCTGTTTACCTTATGAGCAGATTTATGGGGGGATTTAATTCAGGTGTACAAAATCCTCAAAGGACATGATAATCTGACTGTCGAAAAGTAATCAAAATGTACTAGCGGCAATAGACATAAAATCATCGTCCAGCGTATATCCCCACACCAAGCTAAACACATCTTCTTCCATAGCGTTGTGGACACATGG
>NC_137038.1:9335399-9337899 GCF_032717465.1 Coenobita brevimanus
ACGGCATGACATTATAAACCGGTACATTGAGTTAATGGGAAGTCTGTGGACATAACGTAGAAGCTACACACTACACAGTGTGGATGTTTAGGGGTGGTGTGGCAGCCTTGCCTGACGCTTATAAGGTAGGCAGCAGTCAATCAGGCCCTAGCTCCGTTCGCTCCACTGAGACAAGGAACTCTCCCATGTGGGACAAGTACGCAAGTTTCATCCTGAAGCAGTGACCCCTGGTACATTAAAAAAATCCTGATGGTGGTCACTTGACTAACAGGGACCCTCAGTGATCCACAGCCCATCACAGGTCGAAAGTGAGAGTAGTGACCGTTAACTCTGGGTTATCTGTGCAGATCCTAATCTGTGCTTATATTGCTTTCTTTGCATTGGGGAGATTGAAAAATATATAAGACGGGTGTCTTAGATAAAAGGGGACTGCACAGTGCACAGTGTGGATATGCAATGCACAGAGTGGATGTTTAGGGGTGGTGGAGCAACCTTCCCTGGCGCTTTTTAGGTAGGCAGCAGTCAATCAAGCAATAGCTCCGTTCACTCCACTGAGACAAGGAACTCTCCCATGTGGGACAAGTACACAAGTTTCATCCTGAAGCAGTGACCCCTGGTACATTAAAAAAATCCCGATGGTGGTCACTTGACTAACAGGGACCCTCAGTGATCCACAGCCCATCACAGGTCGGAAGTAAGACTAGTGACCGTTAACTCAGGGTTATCTGTGCAGATCCTAATCTGTGCTTACTGTATATTACCTCATTTGCTTTGGGTAAATCGAAAAACGTATAATGACGTGACGTGACGCTACGTTAAGTTTACGGGGTGTCCTGTGGACACGAGGGGACTGCACAGTGTCCATGTTTAGGGGTGGTGCGGCAGCCTTGCCTGGCGCTTTTAAAGTAGGCAGCAGTCAATCAGGCCCTAGCTCCGTTCACTCCACTGAGACAGGGAAATCTCCCATATGGGACAAGTACACAAGTTTCATCCTGAAGCAGTGACCCTTGGTACATTAAAAAAATCCCGATGGTGGTCGCTTGACTAACATGGACCCTCAGTGATCCACAGACCATCACAGGTCGAAAGTAAGAGTAGTGACCGTTAACTCAGGGTTATCTGTGCAGAACCTAATCTGTGCTTATATTGCTTTATAAGCACTGCATAAATTGAAAATGTAACGTGATGCAACACTATGTACGGGTACGTTGTTTACGGGGTGTCTTGTAGACAAAAGGGGCATAAACTTACATGTACCGTAGCTATAAAAGCAAGTTTTTCGGACAGAAAAAGAGTCAGCTGAGGATTCTCGTGCAAATACTTGTCTAATTTGTTTTTGAATGTCTCAATTGAGATACCGTTCACGGTATATATCTGAGGGTAATCTGTTCCAGATATTTACAACTCTGTTAAAGAAGAAGTATTTTGCTTCGTAGGATTGGAATCGCTTTCCCATAATTTTGCAGCCATTACTTCTGGTTTGACTCGACCGGTCTATATCAAAATATTTATTCATGTCTAAGTTGTCATATCCCTTCATGATTTTGAAAACTTCAATAAGGTCCCCTCTTAACCTGCGCTTCGTTAGGCTAAATAATTTAAGTTCTTCAAGGCGTTCCTCATATGGTTTGTTTCTAAGTCGTGGTATCATTTTTGTGATTCTTCGCTAAATTTTCTCTAATTTTTCAATGTCCTTTCTGTAGTACGGAGACCAGAATTGCACACAATACTCAAGATGGGGGCGCACTAGCGAGTTGTACGAGGTAAGTATGACTTTTTCCGATTTAAACTCGAAAGTTCTTCCAATAAAACCCACCAGCTTGTTTGCAATTTTAACCGCATCGGTACACTGCTTGCTTGGTTTTAGGTCATTTGATATTATCACACCAAGATCCTTTTCATGATGGAAGGGGGGGTTGAGAGAGAGAGAGAGAGAGAGAGAGAGAGAGAGAGAGAGAGGAAGGGGTAAGGGAGACAGGGGGAGGGAAAGGGGAGGAAAGAGAGAGAGCGGGGAAATGACAGAGGGAGAGGGGAGAAAGAGGGAGTGGGGAGAGAGACAGAGAGGGGGGGAGGGAAATGGGTGGGGGGATGAAGGAAATGGTAGGGAATGAGAGAGGGGAGAGGATACTGGAATGGAGGGAGGGGAAAAATGGGGAAGGAAGGGTGAGGGAGGGGGAGTAGGGGAGGACTGGAAGAGGGAAACGGAGGGAAGAAGAAGAAGGGAAGGAGAGGAGACGAGAGGGAAAAGAGAAAGAGTAAAAAAAACAACACTCAACACACACACACTCTCTCTCTCTCTCTCTCTCTCTCTCTCTCTCTCTCTCACACACACACACACACACACACACACACACACACACACACACACACGACTAATGGCCAATATTTCTTCAAACAGGATCACCTAATTACATTAATATTATATTGTTACGACCTGAATGAGCCTATGCTGCACGGTATGATGATGATGATGATGATGATGATGGTAGTGGTGGTGGTG
>NC_137038.1:9342899-9377899 GCF_032717465.1 Coenobita brevimanus
TCATCATCATCATCTAGACAACTTTTCCCACTTCCTGATTTCAAAATAAAGAATGAATAAAGACACAAACAAATACAGTAAATAAAGAATGAGCCAATTTATATGCATATGTGTGTATGTATGTAAGAAAAATGAAAAAAAAAATCTTATAAAGGTGAGTTTTTGAGTAATTTCTACTTTTAAAGACCGAAAAAAAAAAAATTAAGCCCACATTTCTCATATTCTTACTATTTCCTGCCGGTATGGAAAAAAAAATTACCTTTTTTTCTGTCTAATTATTACCACAATATATTAAAAATCAGTGAGGAGCTGAGAGAGAGAGAGAGAGAGAGAGAGAGAGAGAGAGTAATGGTGTGAAATTTTTAAATAAATCAAGTTACACGGTATTTACATATTTTTTTAAAGAAGAAAGAATTTTGCTCGAATTTTACATTTTCCCATCGTCATATAAATAAAAAATAAAACTATATACTTTATTTCTCTCTTCGCCTCTATAAAGTGAAAAAATAAAATAATTCGACCATTTTTTTCTCCTATTCTTACTTTTTCCTGCCGGCATATATTTAAAAAAATGGTTTTGGAGTGGCAATCTATTTTATATCAAAGGACAGGTGAGAGGCAGGTGTGAAAAATGTTAATGAAGACTTAGGTGTGTTTTTACCTGGGCACTGACAGGTAATGAGTTGTTGCTGTTGCTGTTGCTTCTTGTTTTTGTTGAAATTGTTGCTGTTGGGGGTAATGGACTTTTTGTTGTTTTTTAAAATATACTGTTCTGGATTTTCTTTGCTTATTTGTTGTCGGTTGTGATAATGATGATGATGATGATGATGATGATGATGATGATGATGATGGTGGTGGTGGTGGTGGTGGTGGTGGTGGTGGTGGTGGTGGTGGTGGTGGTGATGATGATGATGATGATGATGATGATGATGATGATGATGATGATGATGATGATGATGGTGGTGGTGGTGGTGATTGTGTTGATGATGATGATGATGATGATGGCAGTGGAGGCGGTAGCGATGACGGTGGTGATGGACTGGTTGTTGTTTTTGTTGTTGTTTGTTGTTGTTGTTTTGTTTTCTGTTGCTGAAACCTGAAGCAGTCCTAAGCCAAACAGTTTATAGGGTTAGAAAGTCATGCAAGTCTGATTTGGGGGAGGGGAAGGGAGAGGGAGGGGAAGGGAGAGGGAGGGAAGGGGAGGGGGAGGGGGAAGGGAGGGGAGGGGGAATATATTGGTTGTGACAGGTGAAGGGGAGGGGAGGAGGGGGGAGAGATTGAATATCTGAGGAGGCGGGAGAGAGAGAGAGAGAGAGAGAGAGAGAGAGAGAGAGAGAGAGAGAGAGAGAGAGAGAGAGAGAGAGAGAGAGACAGACAGACAGACAGACAGACAGACAGAGAGAAATTATGTGCGTGGTCATGTGCGTATAGGATGTATAATTTAGTGTATGGTCATGTGCGCCTTCATATATATTCACGTGCGTACGCTTGAACCTAAACCCATGTACGTAAGACTGTGCGTTAGTTCATGTGTGTAAATCCATGTGCACGAGAGTACGTGTGTAAGTCTATGTACGTAAAATCAAGTCAGTTCCTGTGTGTCATTTTATGTGCGTAAGCCTATTTGCATAAATCCATGTGCATCAGTTCCTGTGTGCACGTCTGTGTGCGTATGTTTGAAGTCCATGTATGTAATAAACTCACACAGCCTGGCATACACACAAACACTTCCACATACACAGACACACAAAGGGGTATTAAACACACGTCCAAGTTCACACAATAATACATTCGTACATACACACAAACGTAGTCTCGCATACACACACATACACCCAGACACATGCACATATATACACAAATACAAACTTAATAATACACACACACACACACACACACACACACACACACACACACACACACACACACAGATTTTTTTTTCTCGACATTATAACCAAGCATTCCACTAAGACAAACTCTCTCTCTCTCTCTCTCTCTCTCTCTCTCTCTCTCTCTCTCTCTCACACACACACACACACACACACACACACACACACACATGTAAATCCCCCACACCCGCCAATGCCCACAATCGGAAATGGAATTGAAATTTGCCTAATCTGATTTTTCGCCTAAACGAGGGAAGTGTTGTCTATTCTGTCCCTCAATTACCGCCAAGAGTCTATTTATCCTGCCGTGTGAGGGAAGAAAAGTGAGAAAAAGATGACGAAAAGGGAAGAAGGACACAGAAGGAAAAAGAAGTGACCCCAAAAAAAAAAAAGTGAAAAAAGGGAAAGACGCGAGGGAAAGACAAGAAAGTGAATAAAAGGAAGGAAAGAGGGAAGTGAATGGAAAAATGGATAATAAAAGAGGGAAGACAGAAAGTGAGAAAACAGTGAAGAAAAGAGGATGGAAGACGAAAGACCAAAAATGGAAAAAAAAGGGGGAAAACGCTAAAAAAACACACAATAACAGAAAGGAAAATTTACAACAGGGAAAAAATCATCTATTCTTTCTGTGTGAGGCTTGGAAGGTGAGGAAAAGGTGAGGAAAAGAAGGAAGAGGAAGAAAGTAGAAAAAAAAGGAAGTGACGGGAAGTACACTAAAAAAAAAAGAACATTTAAAAAAGAAAAAATATCTTCTCAGCCAAGAAAATAAAAAAGAAAAAATTGAAAAGAAAATATTAAGTTACACATACATCAATTTCTTGGAAAACTCGAAAAATATTGGAATTCCTAAAGCTCTTTTTCCAGCTAGCATCCTGGAGAGAGAGAGAGAGAGAGAGAGAGAGAGAGAGAGAGAGAGAGAGAGAGAGAGAGAGAGAGAGAGAGAGAGCACAATATTACACACCACCATTATCATGATCATCATCATCACCTATAAAACGCCTTTGTCAGCGAGGCCACTTAAATCCAAAAGCTCAGAAATGCGGCCATACACCCCGTGGCTGCCTGGAGTATACTGATGGCTGTCCGTCTACCAAGTTCCATGTTTTTACGACAAACCGTCTGGCCTGTGTCCCTCTTTTGAAGATTTTCGACATGCTGCACTTGGCGCGTGTCACGTGTCACGTGCACCACCTGGGTGTGATGAAACCTGTCAAAAACAAATCTTAAAGAATTGGGCTATAATATGGTGCAAACCACGCAGTGATCGGCCCTGTGGCTGCTGAGATATATGCTTCTCAAAAGCGTTATGGTCGGGCAGGGCAGGGCTGGGCCGCTCATATGTGAGATAATGCCACTACTTGATGACAGACTGGCAAAGGCTTCACTCTTGCTCGTAATCATGATGATGGTGGGGGACGTTTTGAGAATACAACTATTATTATTATTTTTTTAAATAAATAAAACATGGTTCAAATATTCTGTGGTGTCTGACAATAATGTTAAGGAAAATTAATAAATGATAAAATTAAAGGAATAAAAAAAGGCACACACACACACACACACACACACACACACACACACACACACACACACACACACACACACACACACACTGGTCAAATTGAACAACCAATTTGCATATTAAAGTCCATCATTAACAAACCTGTAATTAACAGGTAAGAAATTAAGCTTGGTGGCTCTCTCTCTCTCTCTCTCTCTCTCTCTCTCTCTCGCTTTCTCTCTCTTAAAATCGCCTTAGGAATTGCGATAAACTTTTTCCTGATTTCCTGAACTCGTCCCTAACTTTGAACAATAAGTGAATAAAGAGAGAGAGAGAGAGAGAGAGAGAGAGAGAGAGAGAGAGAGAGAGAGAGAGAGAGAGAGAGAACGAAATGCTGGTTCAGTAAAACAAAGGAAGTGTGCAATTTGAGAAGAATGGAAAAAAAAAAAAAATAGACAAAATAGGCCCAGCGTGTAAAAGATGAAGAAAACCGGCTACATATACAAGTACAATATTCTGTATATCTGTACATTTATAGATACAGGCACAAACATGTTTGTATAGGTGTATATATGCATACACAATTTACATAAAAATTATCATTTTTGTACATATATATATATATATATATATATATATATATATATATATAGATAGATAGATAGATAGATAGATAGATAGATATTCGTTCATGCCTAATCAAAACTTCGGCCTCCAAAATATACACCACAACAAACAGAAAACACACACACACACACACACACACAAACCAAACCCCGCGGCCCAGTTTGACACAAACAAGGCCGACGCCACCAACGGGCAGTGAGCGAGTCCACCCGACCAGGCGTGTGGGCAATGGAGTGGACAAAATTGGAGAATATTAGTTAATTGGCTGAACGACAAATGACATCACGCCCTCCATACTCTCTCTCTCTCTCTCTCCGTATCTATTTACCTATCTATCTCTTTTTTAACCTTATTTCCCCAATATATATATATATATATATATATATATATATATATATATATATATATATATATATATATATCTCTTCCAGTTATTTTCTTTTAACTATACTCTTCCGTCCCCGACAGTCAAAATTTCTAGCTAGATATATGAAGTTATTATTATTATTATTATTATTATTATTATTATTATTATTATTATTATGGCGGCCGTGAATTGCTATGAACTAAATATAAAAAACTGCTCGTCAGCTGATTCTTTTTTTTCTTTCGATCGAAATTTTGCCAGCGTTATTATTATTATAAGGAAGGCAATGATTGATAATGTGTGTGTGTGGATGAAAGGATGCGAAGGAGTAAGGCAGAGCAGTATAGGACGACAGGTTGGAAGGTTGGGGCTCTTTCAAACTACAAGGGAAACAGAACAGAGGAAGGACATGTAAAATGGAGAAACAGAAGAAGGGAAGGACGGGAGGAAGGAGTAGGTGCAAGGAGAGTGGAAAGGTTACAAGAGGATGAGAAAAAGGCAGAATATAGAAGAGAAGTGGAGGAGCGATTGAGCAAATATAAACTGGAGCAGATGGGGGACGTGGAAGGTGTGCAGTATATTTACAGAAGAAATCTGTGCATCATGTGAGGTGGTGTGTGGGGTGAAGGGAGGACGAAAGGGGGTTCAAGGAACAGTATGGTGGAATGTAGAGGTGAGACAGGCTGTGGTACAAAAGAAGAAAGCATATAGTGAGTGGATAAGAAATACGGGCGTGGAAGAAGTTGAGAGACGGAAAAGAGAGTTATATGTAGAGAAGAAGAGAGAGGTGAAAAAATTAGTGAGAGAAAGAGGAGGGAGGATGAGGAAATTGGAAAGAATCTGAGTGTAAAGTGAAGGGACTGTAAGAAAATGTTCTGGAAAGAGGTAAAGAGAGTTAGACAGGGTGGCAGTGATGTCAGTCGGGGAGTGAATGATAAAAAGGGTATATTACTAGTGGAGAAGGGAGAAAAAGTGAGCAGATGGAGAGAACACTTTAAGGAATTGTTGAACTTAGAGAATGAAAGTAATGCAAGTATAAGTGGCTGGGAAATGGTTGGGAGAAGGAGGGATGTGAGAAGAGAGGAAGGAGTCAGTAGGATGGAAGTTGTAGAAGCAATGAAGAAAGTCAAAATGGGGAAAGCCCCAGGAATTGATGGAGTGTGTGGTGATATGCTGAAGCAACGGGGGAGAGATAGTAGTAGAATGGATGTGGAAGATGTGCAGGTTGGCCTGGGAGGGAGGTAGAGTCCCGGAGGATTGGAAGTCAGGTACAATTATTCCCCTGTACAAAGGAAAAGGGGAAAAAGAAGTGTGTGGTAATCACAGGGATATTTATCTTCTTAGTGTAATAGGAAAAATATATGGTTGGATGCTTATTGACAAAGTTAGGGAAATAACAGAGGAATTAGTTGGAGAAGAACAGGGAGGTTTTAGGAAGGGAAGAGATTGTGTAGATCAGATATTCATTCTTAGATCTTTAGTGGAAAAGTTTCTAGAGAAGGGAAACAAGTTGTATGCGGCCTTCATGGATCTGAAGGCATGACAGGGTGGATAGACAAGGACTGTGGAAAGTATTAAGAATATATGGTGTAGATGAGAAGCTGCTGAATGCAGTGAAGAGTATGTGTGAGGAGGCTAAGGCTGCAGTGCATGTGGAGAGTGAAATGAATGAATTTTTCTATTTGAAGGTTGGGTTGAAACAGGGATGTGTCATGTCTCCATGGTTGTTCAATCTGGAGTGGCACTAATCAGAGGTCAGCGTTTGGAAACTCCCTGTACTGTTGTTTGCAGATGATACTGTGTTGTTAAGTGAAGATGAAGGGGAGCTGCAAGGCTTGGTGGATGAGTTTGGAAAGTGTGTAAGAAACTGAATCTAAAGGTGAATGTGGGGAAGAGTAAAGTTATGGTCTTCAAGAAAAGTGAAGTCAGTGAATGTACAGTAAGGTTGGATGGGGAGGAAATGGAAAATGTGAGTGCGTTTAAGTACTTGGGTAGTGTGATGGGTAAGGATGGAAGTTTGGAGGGTGAAGTGCTTGAAAAGGTACAACAAGGAAGAAAGGTTGCTGGTTCCTTGAAAGCAGTGATAAGAAACAGGGAAGTGAGCATGGAAGTGAAAAGTTACTACATGAGAGTATTGTGATACCAACTCTAACGTATGGAAGTGAAGCTTGGACCTTGTTGGAGGGACACAAGTCAAGAGTGAGAGCAATGGAAATGAGTTATCTGAGAGGAACATATGGAGTCACATGGAGAGACAAACTGACACATGAGGATGTGAAGGAGCGTTGTGGTGTGGATGTGATAGAAAGCGTTAGGAGAAACACACTGAGGTGGTTTGGCCATGTGGAGAGGATGGGGAGTGAGAGATTGACGAGGAGAGTGTATGTGAGTGAGGTGGAGGGGGAGAGAAGGAGGGGGAGGCCAAGGATGAGATGAAGGAATGGAGTGAAGACGTACATGGGGGAGGGGGTGTGTGAGCTAGGAGCAGGCCAGTGAAATGGCGGGGGACAGAGCGACATGGAGGCGATTTGTCTGTGGCCACCAAGTATGGAATTAAGGCGTCTGGCAATAGATAGATTATTATTAGTATTATTATAATTATCATTATTATTATTATCATTTCACATTTCTGGTGGGATAGGTTTCTTGAGCATAGTAGTAGTAATGATGATGATGATGGTGGTGGTGGTGGTAGTGGTGGTGGTGGTAACCTTAACTTCATTTAAACATGAACCCAGTGGACTGCAGGCTGAAACTGCCATTCCTTTACAGTCCAAGGATAGGAAGGGAGCTGACGGCCGTTTGTATTAACAGGGCACCTCCTCCCCCCGGCCAAATCAATGTCACCATGTGAAGGCATCCTCTCCAGCACCTTCAGCTCTGTAAAATCGTCTGATAATAGAAACAAAAAACGAAGTAGGGTAATTTCACAGTCAGACGGTTACTTTTAGCCTTTGGTTCCTTCTTCCTTGCATTAGAGAAATAAAAATAAAAAATAAACATAAGAAACAGGTCAATTGAGTCTAATTTACTGATATTTTGGTTACTGAGAGTTGTTGGATTTATTTATTTCCTTTTAATTTCCTCCCTTTAAGAAACAATAACAAAACACCATCGCCAATACGCGTGAGGGATGTGACGTCACGAGAACAATGGACCAATCAACGCATCCCTGGTGACGTCACGCAAAACTAAACCAATCACCACTCGGCATGCGACGTCACGCTCTCCTTCCGCCAATCAGCGCGCGGGGTGTGACGTCACGCTGTTGCCCTCACGCGATCACTGTTTTTCTTCATGCTTCCGCCGGGCAATTACAGATCCGGTTCTTTTGAGGGATATATTACCACATTTCTGATGGTAAAACATTCCTTAAATACTGTGGGGTAATTAAGGATGGCGTGTGATGGACGGACTGAGGGAAAGGGTCAATTAAAAGTAAATTATTTTCTACACATGTCTGTTTATGCTGATACGGATGGGAGGGTTGCATGTACAGTCGGGAGCCTACATTCTACGACACTTCTCTACTGGCTGTGTCTGTGGTAGGTGTGTGAAATATTTACATCACACACACACACACACACACACACACACACACACACACACACACAAGAATAAAAAGACGAAGCATACACAGGTAAGTATTAACAACATGGTAGACGCAATACTGGAAGGAGACTGTCGACTAACTTTTGCGCACGGCTGTTCCTCGTAACTGTTTTATTCCTCTTCCTCTTATCGTGATTGACGTGCTGGAAATAACACCAAAGGTATTTTACAACCCCTTCACTACAATGATGTATTTTTTTGCTTTTTTTAAATCTTGCTTTTTTCCAGACAATGACACTCAAATTTAAGGAGAATTTTTGAAGAGATTACAGGCTTCATTTTTCATTTTCGGTGCTACACAGGGACGCCTTCACGTGGTGGCACTGATATGATAGGGAAGAGGAGCAGCCCGGCTATACAAACATCCCTCCAACCCCTTCCTGCTTCCCGAGAAGAGGATGGTGGAGTGCGCAAGAGGAGCAACTTTAGCCTGCAGTCCACCAAGTTCACGTTCATATGAGCATCGGGTCACTACTACTACTACTACCACCATTTTTATTTATATATTTATTATTATTATTATTATTATTGGTGGTGGTGGTTGTAATAGCCACAAGTTCGTCTGAAATGTGAACTCCGTGGACTACAGGATGAACTTGTCCCTCTCTTGCAGTTCACTATCCTTGTTTCGAGGGACAAGAAAGTAGATGAAGAACGTTTACATAACCAGGCAGACAGGTCACCGAGTCATATCAGTACAACCACGTGAAGGCGTCCCTCATCACCAAGCAGATAAATAGATAGATAGACAGATAGATAGATAGACAGATACAGATAAACAGATAGAGATATGAACAGAGTTATATATAAACGGCTGTGAAAGATGAACAAAGATAGATATAGAGAGATAAAGATATGAACAGATAGTTATATATATGCAATGAAAGACAGATTAACAGATATATAAACTGACAGAAAACAGGTAAGACAAAGACAGAAAGACAGAAGACAAAAATACACAGGTAGACAGACAGATAAACAGATACAGATAGACACAGACAAATAAACAAATAAACAGACAGAGACACAGGCAAAGAAGGTGACGGGGAAAGACAGGCAGAGAATCAGAGAAAAATACACACACAGACGTGCACTTAGAGAAGC
This sequence comes from Coenobita brevimanus, assembly GCF_032717465.1. Taxonomy (NCBI): domain Eukaryota; kingdom Metazoa; phylum Arthropoda; class Malacostraca; order Decapoda; family Coenobitidae; genus Coenobita; species Coenobita brevimanus. Next base: position 9,352,000 of record NC_137038.1, read on the forward strand.
CTTTAATAAATCAGACATAATGATCTCACAGCAATAAATCCAGATAATAATGGGCGATAAATAACAATAAATAACGCTCCTTCAGGCAATTAAATTATAACCAAGGAAATTAACCAACCCCTTCAGACCGGGGACCCATTTATTTTCTCCTATTATTATTATTATTATTATTATTATTAATTATTATTATTATTATTATTATTCATTATTAAGAGTATTTAGTTATTATTTCATCCTGTTATATTATTCATTAATTTTAAAGACGATTTTATTCATCTTCATTTTTCAACATGGGTGTCTATGTAAAAAAAAAAAGGTCACCTGAAGGAAGGATGGCTAAACGGGTCACGTCATGTGTTACGGGAGGGTTTAATCTCGCCCATACCAGACGATTTTCCTCAGCGTAGGGCACATTTCCCGTAGTGAAGGGGTTAAAAAGATGGCTGACACTACCCAGGGGCCATCTGTCTTAAAACTTTCAACTTACGTGAACTTTGGTGAAAGGACTGGATTGCAATGCACTTAAATACCTCTCTCTCTCTCTCTCTCTCTCTCTCTCTCTCTCTCTCACACACACACACACACACACACACACACATTCTCTACCTCAATCACTCACGCACACACATACCCACAAGCATATACATACATGCAAACACACACACATACATGCATATGCAACTAAATACAAATGCATGCACGAATTCCCCCCCCCCTTCTCTCTCTCTCTCTCTCTCTCCATTTGCGTGCGGAGGTCGTTAAGTAAGAGGGGACGGGGGAGGTAAATGAGAGGGGAGGGGAGGGGAGGGGGAGGGAAATGGGAACAGGTCTTAAGCAGGTAAGGGGAGGGGGGAGGGGGGTTTAAGACAGGATCAGGTCCTTTAAATACCAATCTAAATGCATTCCTTGTCTCAGTCGCTTCTGGGAGGTTTCGGCAACACTTTACCAATTCGGCTCCTCTACCTTATATTTATTTTTTTCTTTTATCTACCCCAAATTAGGCCTATTTTGGGTAGATGGAATAATTTGCGTATTTATAATTGTAGTAGACGTTTCGGCAGTACTTTTAAAAACCTGAGCCGAGGTGTACGTTCGGCGAGTTTTCCTAACGTCAATGAATGAACAACAAACAAGTACACCTTTAACAAAAACAATAACAATATCAATAAATACATCCGGAACCATTACTACTATTACTGCTACTACTTCTACTACTACTACTACTAAAATACAACTACTACTACTACTGCCGTCAACATTTTCCGTGTCTCTTATTCTTGTGATGTTTTTCAGATCACAATATTTATCTTGGCAAATTCTGCTTCACAGATGTTGGGTGTGCTGAACCGACCCCATGTTTTCTTCACTCATACTTGCTGACTGTGCGTTGAGGACTTGCTCGCTCGTGTGTGTGTGTGTGTGTGTGTGTGTGTGTGTGTGTGTGTGTGTGTGTGTGTGTGTGTGTGTGGAGAGAGAGAGAGAGAGAGAGAGAGAGAGAGAGAGAGAGAGAGAGAGAGAGAGAGAGAGAATAAAATAAAATTCCCAGGTATAGAAGCAGCGAAAAAAAGGAAATCTAGACACTTCTCGATCTCTAGCGTCAAAATCCTCTCTTGGCCAAGTAAAATATTGTAATCTTAGACAGAAATAAGACACTGAATTACATAACAGTAGTGAAAAGGTTAGTACACGTTCTTGGCTATCCTTCTTAATTCTTCCTTCACGTCTCTCCCTTTCAGGCGGGCATGCAACACCCGTCTATAGTGCATTTATTTTAACCTGATTCCTAACCCCAGTTGTTGGCCAGGTGTAGTTAGATTGGGTTGGCTTGACTAGTAACCAAGGAGTCTTAGTTGAGTTGGTAATTGTGAGGGGGTTAAACGAGCGCGAACACACACACACACACACACACACACACACACACACACACACACACACACACACACACACACACACACACATACACACACACACACCATCTTTCCATCACATCTTATATTGTACCAGAGAAAACCATGTTATTTTTTCCCATCTCACAAACTCCCTCACTCCATCCATTCAACCATCCAGCCAGACAACCAACTATTCAACCACATTACCAACCATACATCAGCCTACAAAACCACCCATACAATCAACTATTCAACCGAGACACCATCCATCCACGCACCCATCCCTCCCTCAATCCAACCACTCTCCACTCACTCCTTTCTCCCTCTACACACCTATCCCTCCCTCCCTCCCTCCATCCACTCACCCACCCCTCTCTCCCTCCCACCATCCATCCACCCACCCATCCATCCACCCACTCACCCACCCCTCTCTCCCTCCCACCATCCATCCACCCATTTATCCATCCATCCATCCACCCACACAATCTTCCACAGGGCCATCCCTTCCCCTTGCTCTCAATAACGCACAACTCACGCCACATTCTTTCGATATTCTTGCTCTGTTTTGTGGCATTGTATTTTATTTTACTGCCTCTCTCTCTCTCTCTCTCTCTCTCTCTCTCTCTCTCTCTCTCTCTCTCTCAATATCCCGTTAATAAATCATCAATGACACTCATAATCACTTCCTTATATGCTCAGGTAACCCCTAATAAGCTTACCGTTCTATCTACCTATTTATCTATCTACCTATCTATCATTCCAGCTATGTGTCTGACCGTATGTATGTGTCTATCTGCCTGTCTATCTACCAGTCTACCCATCCATGTATCTATCTGTCAGTCTATGCCTGTCTATCTATCAATTTATCTATCCATCCACATAGGAGTATCTACCGTACTTATTTGTCTGTGTCTATCAGCCTATCTATCTATCTGCCTATCCATCTACCTGTCTATCCGTCTATCCATCTATCCATCTATCTATCGGTATACTTACTGAACTGGAGAGACTGAAAAATATTAATAAACAAAATTCAACAACAAATAACACTCTCCCTTGACATGGAAATAACAACAACAACAATAATAATAATGATAATAAAAATAATAGTAATAATGATAAAGTCCTTTTCCTTATCATCATCATCATCATCATCACCACGAAGAGAAATACACAAAATTAGTAAGAACAGTGACATAAATATAGTAAAAATATATACTGAATTTTCATGATATATATTTTTCGAATTTTATATAACTACCAAGAGACCCAGATAGATAGATAAACAGACAGACAGATAGATAGATAGATAGATAGACAGACAGATAGATAGATAGATAGGTATACAGGCAGAAACATGGATATAGTATGAGATAAGACAGATAAACACACAAGCATATAGACTGACAGACAAACACAGAATGATAGATAGGTAGATGGACAGATAAACAGATAGATATTTATGGGTATCTCATTAAGCGATCATTAAATATATCATTACATTCGCGGCGCCTCATTTACATGTTATTAAAACCCATTTGGAGATACTGAACTTACTACCTACCTTGCTCCGTATTCGTAATTGCTGCCTCTTATATTACTTACCTGCTTATTAGCCTACCTGTTGATTGGTTAACTGTCTGTTAATTAGTGTACCTGCCTACCTGTTAATTAGTCTACCTGTTGTTTGATTACCTGTCTGTTAACTAGTGTACCTGCCTACCTGTTAAATGATTACCTGTCTACCGTACCTGTTAATTAAGTGTACCTGTTGATTGCTTACCTGCCTACCTGTTAATTAGTGTACCTGTTGATTGCTTACCTGTCTACCCGTTAATTAGTGTACCTGTTGATTGCTTACCTTTCTACCTGTTAATTAGTGTACCTGTTGATTGCTTACCTGTCTACCTGTTAATTTGTGTACCTGTTGATTGCTTACCTGTCTACCTGTTAATTAGTGTACCTGTTGATTGCTTACCTGTCTACCTGTTAATTAGTGTACCTGTTGATTGCTTACCTGTCTACCTGTTAATTAGTGTACCTGTTGATTGCTTACCTGTCTACCTGTTAATTAGTCTACCTGTTGATTGCTTACCTGTCTACCTGTTAATTAATCTACCTGTTGACTGTTTACCTGTCTGCTAATTAGTCTACCTGTTGATTGCTTACCTGTCTACCCGTTAATCAGTTACTGTTATTCGGTTTATTTAGTTACCTGTATGATTCTTTTTCTTCCTAAAATTACCCCAACTACTTACCCACCTACCTACCAGTCACCCTACCTACCTACAAACCCACCTACCAACCACCTACCATCCAACCACCCCACCTGCCAATCAACCACCTACCTACAAATCAATCCGCCTACCTACCAACCAACCGATCCACCTACTTACCTGCTACTAAGCAATCTACGAACCATTCCATCTACCTACCTACCAACCAACCACCTACCCACCCACCTAACAACCAACCTACTAACCATCTCAACTACCAACCACCTCACCCACCTACCAACCAAGCCATCTTCTAACCCACCTACCAACCATCCCACCTACCTACCTACCTACCTACCTCCCTACCAACCACGTCACCTGCTACCTGCGCTGGCAAAGTAATTAAGGTATTTTTGTTTACCTGTCCAAACTGTCGAGAGGGTCATTAAGAGTAGTGTTAATGAGACTAATGATGTAGTGACAGACGTATGGGGGAGGGGAGGGGAGGGGAGGGGAGGGAGAAAGAAAGGAGGTAAAAGGGAAGAGAGAAACATGGGAATTGGGGAGGGGTGAGAGAGAGAGAGAGAGAGAGAGAGAGAGAGAGAGAGAGAGAGAGAGAGAGAGAGAGAGAAGAGAGATTTTGCACTCAAATTTTCTCCAAAATTATCGTATTCCAAAATTTTCACTCAAAATTTCGAACATCCAAAAATATTTTCACACAACTGAATTTCTTGCTCAAAATTTCACAAGCTCGAAAAAAAAGGTATCGCTTTATTTTTAATTTATTTTACTTTTTTTTATCTTCATTTTCGACGCTAAACTTTCTCTGTTATCAAAATCTCTCTCACTCAAAAAGCTCTTTCATTATTAAACTTCCCTTAGATTTTGCGTTCCAATAATAATAATAATAATAATAATAATAATAATAATAATACAGGCAGTAATAATAATAACAATGACGATGATGACGATAACGACAACGATGATGATGATGATGATGATGATGATGATGATGATGATGACGATGATATGATGATGACGATGATGGTGATTGATGATGATGATGATGATGATGACGAGCGACAATTTCAACTCAGGTCAGGGAAGACTTTTTAATGCCGTCTTGGTTAACCTTTTCAATATCATATGCTTTCTTGGGGATTAAGAAAATCGTCTGGAGGTGGCAGGAATATATAAAGAAATGTCATCGGGTTGAAGGTGAGACAAATAAAAAAATATAAAAAAATAAACAAAAGATTATTAATACCTAACTAAAGACAAATAAACATGATAAACAGATAAAAAATAAGTAAATAAAATACTGTAAATTATATATAAATACCGGTAAATATAAAACCCCCTATTTCTACACCCTGTCCCCCCCAAAAAAAAATCAAAACTGAATTCCAAATTTAAGAAAAAAATCCCATTTCCACCAGTACAAATTTCCCATAGACTTTTCGTTCAATCCATTCACCCATATATTTTTTTTCACTCATATATTTATTTTTTCATTTATTTATTTATTTCATTTTCTAATCACACCACCGGCAGACGATTCTAATGTTTAACAATCCAATTCTAAACTCCTTTCACTTTACTCTGGCGAAAAATTGCCATATCACCATCTTTAGTGCTATCCTGTAACAAGAAATTGACACAAAAACACGGTGCTAGTCACGAAGAAGTGCCATGGAAAGGATGTGCTCTAGTTTTTTTTTTTTTTGCCACTGAACTACAGGAAATATGCTGCAAAAAGACGAAAATCTCCGCCAAAAGGACAGAAATCACTAAAAGGACAAAAATCGTCGCCAAAATACGAAAAAATCTCCAACCGAACGAAAATCTCTGCCAAAGGGACGAAAAATCTCCAACAGGACGAAAATTTACATAAAAAACGAAAAATCTCCGCCAAAAGGAAGAAAACCGCCACAAGAACGAAATTTATCCACCAAAAGAACGAAAATATCCACCAAAACGACGAAAACCTCCGCCAAAAGGACGAAAAGAAAAAAAGCTCCGCCATGTTGAAGTGAAGGGACTACAGAAATAGACCCTTTTCGCTCAGTTCACTGTAATGACGTCACGATGTAAACATCCGCGTCTGGCGGCCATCTTGACTGAGAGCTCTTCATGTGTTGAAGCTGTCCTTACAGTAGACGGATTAGGTGACTTTTGACTTCAAGCCATGATGCAAATGTCCCCTTTGGTATGGAAGTACCTTAGTCCACGGGAAAAAAAAATATCCAAAGACACAAGTTAAATCTCATTTCGTATCTGAAACATACGCATTATTTTATAAAATGGCTGCCGACAATACACAGACCCGTTATCTTTGCTTCTGTTAGAGCTATGATGACAAAATTGTTGTGAAAGTGTACATTTTGCGGGTCAAGGATTTGTCTGATTTTATGGTAGTGGATGACATTACTGGTGGTGGTATTAGTGGCGGTGGCAATGGTGGTGTTGCGCAAGATATAGTGCCGCTGATGATGTCCAACCCAGTAGTGTGGCACAAACTCTGCAGGAATGCCAATGACAATCAAAGAGTTGAGAGAGCAAGAAAAAAGTATGAAGTGTCCGAGAGCTCAGTAAAAACACGACGGATGAACAGCGGTACTAAGTCCACCACACAGGCTTTACCCACGCCCTCAGCATCATGTGAACTAGTCAGCACACCGTGTCTCTTCCGTGGTGAAGTGGGCAACAAAAAGGAACTGAGGAGGGCTGCCACCCTTGGTTTGGAGAGAAAAGTGAGAGAACGTGCTCAGGTGGCGTGTGACCAGCATCTATTGGCTCAACCAGCTGCTGGTGACATGATCGCTATTGATGCTGTTTATCATCGTGCATGCCTGACTAGGCACTAGTGAAAAACAGAAACTGTTGGATGTGACATGAGTGAAAGTAACGCAACTCAGATCAGAGCACATGTCCTCAATGAGCTGCCTGAATTCATCGATAATCATCGTGGCTCAAGAGAAACACCGGCAATGTCTGACCTGAGAGCCCTCTATGACAAGCGCATTGCTGGTCTGGGCTTTCCACACATCAAATGCAACACCATGCGCCTTCGGGAGGATACTGAACGCCTGATTACAGACATCCGATCAGCAGGAATAAATCGTGGCTGGTTCCTTGTTTTTGATGATGACCTGAGCAAAGCTGTTGCTGACAATAAAAACAACACATCTACTGACGTCTCCATCATCCTCAAAGTAGCCAAAATCCTCCGGCAAGAGTATCTCCACATGAAGCATGCTTTCACAGGTTCCTTTTCAACTTCCTGTAAAGCTGCTTCAATCCCTCCCATGCTGAGATTGTTCCTACACATGCTTCTTGATGGATCAGGTACTGATCAGCCACCTCCTGGGACTGAAAAACCCCAGGCTGCAACATCCACTGGGCAGCAAATAATTGTCAACTCAGTAAAATGCAGATCCAAGAAACCTGGCAATGTTCCTCGTCACATGAAAGAGAGGAAAACACAAGGTTTGCTATATCTGGCAAAGAAACTACACCTCCAAACTGGCAAGCCATCTCTGGTGGAAGCCATGCACACGCGGGAAATGTGTGTGTTATATAACCGCTTGAAAACATTCAGCACAGACAGCAAATTCAGTGATCAATCGGTGGGAGCAAATTGGTGTGGTGGTCCCGCCTCAGGCAGTCAAGGGCGTCTTCACCATTGGTGGTTTTGATAACACTGACCACAACCCATCATCGACAACAGCAACATCAGCCCTCCATGGAACATGCATCAACATTCAACAGCACTTCCCTTCAAGACAGCTAACAATCTTAGATCCAGCTGAGATGGGCAAGATGCATGAGAAATCCTTGCCAGCTAGCTACACGACCATGGATGTTTCACTGCCAGAATCTGTCATTTGCAAGTGTAAGACAGACTGTAAGGCACCTTGTAAATGCTGCATGCAAAGGACGCCCTACATATCTATCTTTGGATGTAAAGGTTCATGCTCCCACAGTGGTGCAGACATTTACGTGCAAAATCTGCTTAGCGATAATATATATGAACACTATAAGCTATTAGTTTTCACCACTACAGCATTGTAGGTGTGCAATTGCCTACTTCTGACTATTGATGGGAAATATTTGTCTCAAGTTTTTCTGTCAAGTACCGTATTATGTGTCTCAATGAAACTGTGAACATAGTCAAAAACTTGTTGTCACACAACTCAGCACCTAGCACCAGCATCCATATAATACATAATCTAATTCTATGTTGCCCCATGAGGAGCGTAGGAGCCCAGGGCTAGGCAGGTCGGTCCTGACATTTAAGATGAGTGACCAGCCTCACTCATCCCTGAGTGGCATTACGTGAGCAATAAACCACAACTACCCCTTGGAGATCAAACTACAAATGCTCAATCCGATTGGGGCGCCCTAATTACCCACTAACGCACCAGGCGCCATAAGTTGGTTATATGGTTATATGGTTACCACCCAGCGTAGTAAATGATTTTCTAGTGTACAGGACACCATATGGCTTGAGTCACCTGCAGACAGAAGGAGGAGAAAAGGATGAAAGAAAGAAAGACAAGAGGAAGGAAGGAAAGTAAAAAAGACAAGAGGAAGGAAGGAAAGAGAGGAAACGGCAGTCACCCAAGAGCAGTACTGCATAGAGCGAATGGATGGTGCTTTGATACCCATGAAAATTTTAAGTTGTTTTTTTCAGTGAGTGGACCTCTGTATGCAAGAATTATTAATGGCTTCGGGGACCTCAAATTATATCCATAAAACACGTAGGCTACCGGTATCACTAGACATGGACTTTCTATGATAGTTCACAAGCTATGAGTTGCCCATGTTTTAAGTATGGCCGACTTATAAATTTTAACAATTTTTGCAAATTTTACCAATAATAGATATGGTCAACAGAAAACTACTGTTTCTTAACTCTGAAAGCCTTTTTTCTGGATTCCATGATCCTCCACATGTACACTGTTGACACCAATATTGTCACTATCAGCTCTAACAGCAGCAAAAACATGGGGTCTGGTGTAATGCCGGTGACCACTTTGAAAAAACGCATAGCCTATATCTCAGATACGAAGCGAGATCTAACTTGTGTCTTTGGATATTTTTTTTTTCTGTGGCCCTAAGGTATTTCCATACCAAAGGGGACCCCTGTCTCCATGACTAGTCAACACCTTATATTCTGCTCTTAACCCGCCTACCACTATGGCGCCATCCCTGTGCTGGACTTACCACAACCAACTGTGCCATATTTGCCAGATCAGCCACTCAAAGATCTGACAGTTTTTCCTTTGACTTTTGTGGGTAACATTTATTCCCACCCAACCATCATTTTGTTGTCAGTCTTGGGGTGGTTGATACGGCAATAATACCCTGCTGTTAACAATGTTCATTACTGTGTTGGGCGATTATTCTTACAGAGCTCAACTGACCCAAGGAATAAGATATAAACAAATTACGTACTGTAATGCTGTAGGCAATTAGCATTGTATGTTTAGTTAATTTAGGTAAATGTTCAGAGTAACTCCGCATTCTTTCCCCTTTAACACTGAAACCTCCATAGTATGGCTAAATCCATCATTAAATAGAAAGGAAATGCCTTTGTTTTCACTTAAAACTTCAAAATACCCAAGCGTAACTTTCACCCTTACACCCTAATTCAGGAATAAACGAAAGTAATTTGCGACAGAAATGAACGTTAGAATGGTTTAAAACGCATCAGAAACCATGGGGAAAAAAAAAAATAGTCTACATTTCCATATCTCTTTTTTTATCCCTGGAATTGGGTGTTGGGGTGAAAGTTAGGTTGTCGTTTTAAGTTTTATTAAGCGGAAAAAAAGACATTGCCTCTCTTGTTTAATGATACATTTAGCCATCATATGGGGCTTTAGTGTTAACAGGAAAAAAAACACGCAAAAAAAAAAAAAAAAAAAATGATGCGGAGCTCTCTGAACACTTACCAATCTTTACAGATATGTGCTTATTTTACTGAGAGAAAAGTATTTTGACTTCATTCAGTACTGTAGAATCTGGCAGAGTGAGAAATTAATATATATATATATATATATATATATATATATATATATATATATATATATATATATATATATACATATATATATAATGATTGTTTTATAATTTAAGATTACATAGCTTGTCATAGAGTTTTGAGGGAGCACCTGAAAAAATGGATTCATCATCATCATCCGGACCTCCATTCCCAACCTAGGGCAGGTTGAGGAGTAGCAATGTCCAGACAGCCCGAGTTTGCCCAACTCAATGGTCCATGCTTCCATTCACTCATCAAAAGGATTCATAATGGAGGCATGTTACACTTGCAAGGTTGTGCATTCCAAAGAAGTAAGAGTGACGGCTGTATCTAGTCATGAAAGTAATGCCCCTGAAAATTAACAGTATATTCGGACCCAGGTACATTCGGCCAGGTAAGTGCCGCCCATTGCTAGTTGGTCCAGAGTTATCAAAGGCCTAACCATATACTGCAAGACAATTATTTAAAACACTGTCATACACGCAACAGAAATAGTCTAATTGATTGTGATTATATTCAGGGTTGGGTGTTTGTACTGGCGATATTCTGGTGAACCACAAATTCCTTTTAAGTCAGCAGTTTCTCGTGTGCTTTTCCTCGGCTTTTCGCGATCTTCGGTATGAGAGAAAAAAAAAGTCAGACCAGGAAACCAGTAGGTGTTGCTACATCCTATTACAGAGGCGTGGCGTCCTTAACTTTTCCCTTAAAGGCGGGTAAAACTCACCCAAATGATGAAAAAACGACCACAATTGCTGGAGTTGCCGCAGTTCTCCCGTATGTAAACAGTCGCCAGCTAAACCAACATGGCCGCCGAGCAGAGACTGACGTCACGGTGATGTAGATAGAAACCCCCCCCCCTATTGAGATGTTGATGGGGATTGTATCTAAATATATATATATTTTTATACCTACATCTAACCCTCCCCCACTGAAAAATCTCTCTCTCTCTCTCTCTCTCTCTCTCTTTCTATATCAACATCTACATCTACCCCTCCTCCGTTAAAAAAAAAAAATTCTCTCTCTCTCTCTCTCTCTCTCTCTCTCTCAGCTGAATAAAATCGTCTGGAGGTAACCTAGTCCTTTCACCTTAACTTGGCCCAGATTTTCGTCCTTCTAGATCTTATTTCACAGTGGCAAAAAATGACTCTTTACGGCACTACGGCTCTTTTCCCTAGCACTTCTTCGTGACTAGCATTTTGTTCTTGTTTTAATCTCTTGCTATAATTTGGCATGATGGAGGGACGGAAATTTTTGGTCAAGTTAGAGTAAAAGATGGAAGGGAAAAAAAATAAAACTAAAAATGACGTCACGGGATTCAACACACACACACACACACACACACACACACACACACACACACACACACACACACACTCTCTCTCTCTCAAATACTTTACCAACACCAATTTATTGAACAAACATTTTTCAACACCCGAAATTCCCCCCCCCACATCTCAAATTTCCAGACATTAAATTTACCTACCTAAAAAAAAAGATAATTAGATTTTTCCCCATCACAAAAATTTCAATCTTCCTACAAATTTTATCGTATCTCCTTAACCCCCCCAAAAAAAAAAAATTGCTTAGCCCCGAAACTTTCATCTTAAAAATAAATAAATAAATAAATCCATCCATCATCCAATCCTACGTCGCCCCATAGGGAGTGTAGGAACCCGGGGCTAGGCAAGTTGGTCCTGACATTTGAGATAAATAAAAAATAATAAGAAGAATAAATCCCCATCCTCAAATTTTCACACCTCTATAATTCACCAGTCCCCCAAATTTCCCGTCAAAATTTTCCCGTTTCAAAAATTTCACCAGGCCAAAAAAAAAAATGTCTTCAGAATTTTCACCAGCCCCCCAAATTTCTCCTGTCGCATAAATTTCACGAACTCCAAAAAAAATGTCCCAAAATTCACCCAAATATTTCCCCATCCCAAAAATTTCACACGTTCCAAAAATATCACCAGGCCCAAAAATTTCACACCCAAAATAAAAAGATTTCACCACCTCAAAAATCATCCCCCCCCCCAAATTTTCCCCCTTCCCTTCCCCCCTACCCCCCTGCCGACCCGTAAAGCAGGCAAAGGTGGTTGGGTATCGTGCGATGTGCGAGGGACTGTAAGTATAACGATAAGCAAACACGCCATACTTTACGCCCCCTGCCTCTCTCTCTCTCTCTCTCTCTCTCCCTAACCGTTCCTGTTTCTCTCTGTCTCTCTCTCTCTCTCTCTCTCTCTAGCATGAAGAGTTTTCCCTGTTTGGTCTGTCTTGACTGTCTTGTTTAAGCAACGTGATTTTCTTGTTTACGCCCTAATTTTCTTTACACCTTCTTTGATTACTTTTTCTTGCTTAGAAGTTTTCTCTGACTTGTTTGCTTTGATTTGTCTTTATTTCCGTTCTGTTGTTTTGTTCTTGTCTGGGCTTCTGTTTCACTTTGTTTAGATTTTTTGTAAAGCTCTGACCTTGTTTCAATTTGTTTAGTCGTTTCATTTTGTTTAGTACATTGATTTGGCCTAGTTTCAATTTGTTTAACTGTTTCAAATTGTTTAGACGGTTGATTCGGCCTTGTTTCACTTTGTTTAACTTTCAATTTGTTTAGTTTCAAATTGTTTAGACTTGATTTGGCCTTGTTTCATTTTGCTTAGTCATTTTCTGTTTTATTTCGTTTCGTTTCGTCTTGTTTTGATTTCCTGTTTGTTGATTTGGCTTTGTTTGTGCTAATTTTTGTTTGTTTTTAGATGTTGTTTAGGAGTGCTGTGTGTGTGTGAGTGTGTGTGTGTGTGTGTGTGTACTTCGTTTGGCTTGCTAAGACATTGGATTCTCTCTCTCTCTCTCTCTCTCTCTCTCTCTCTCTCTCTCTCTCAATTTTCTGTACTTCATTAAATCTCGCTCACATATCTCTCATTTTACGATTCTTTATATCTTACTTTTAATTACGATTCTCTCTCTCTCTCTCTCTCTCTCTCTCTCTCTCTCTCTCTCTCTAATCTCCCCCCCACCAAACTTCCCCGCATGCAGTTTGCCTAAGACCCTCTTGGCTCGATTTTTTTTTTTTTTTATCGTTCTTAAATTTTTCGATTTTTTTTTTTTTGCCGTCAACTTTATCGCTGCCATCACCACCATCATCACCACCACCATCATCATCATCACCATCATCATCATCACCATCGTCATCATTACCATCATCATCATTATTATTATCACCACCACCATAATCATTACCATCATCATTATCACCACCACCATCATCACCATCATTATCACCACCATCATCATCATCAACACCATCATCATCTTCACCACCACCATTGTTATTATTATTATTATTATTATTATTATTATTATCATTATTACCCGTACTTGGTGGCAGGTAGTGACGATCAACATCCACTCACTTGATGTAGCGCTGCCAACTTCTTCCTTCACCTATATTATTCTTTTCTGCCTTCCTCTCTCCTTATTTCTCCCTTTCCTTCCTGTCACTTTTTACGTTGCTTGCATGCGGTTGATGAGTCCGTTCGGCCACAGATCGTGATTACAGCTACCGGTATTCCTCCTCCTCCTCCTATTATTATTATTATTAACTAGCAGTAGCAGTAGCTGTTGATGTAAAGGTGATTCATAGTAGTAGTAGCAGTAGTAGTAGTAGTAAAGGCGACGATTATAATTAAATTCTCGTACTAATGGGGTTACACAGTGTTCATTATCCCTTTCAGTCCCATGACGCCATATCTTTTTATTCCTGCCACACACACACACACACACACACACACACACACACACACACACACACACACACACAGAGGAAAAAAAGTGTATATGTATGAATGTTTGTGTATGTACAGTCGGCCACAGGAAAAGTATACACCTCTGGTCCCTTCTTGGAGGATTTTAATAAGTAGCACTGCCCTGAACAGCATCAACAACTGAACGGAAAATGATCATCCTGAGCTGTTTCCCTTCCTATCTGATAAAAAACATCTGCCAAGAAAATGCCATACTTTTTGTGTTTATATTTCTCCCTTTGTATACTTTTTCCTGTGGCCGACTGTACAAATGTATGTCTGTAAGAGAGAGAATGTGCATGTATGTATGCACATATGTATGCATGTCTATGTGTATGTATGTATGTATATATGTGTGTGTATGTATGTATGTATATATGTGTATGAATGTATCCGTCTGTATGTATGTATGTATGTGTATGTACTGTATGTCTGTCTGTCTGTATGTATGTATGCGTGTGTGTGTGTATGTGTGTATGAATGTACGTATTCAGAAACCACATCTATAAAGTTAGGTCCTATCTCAAGAAGTTAGAGAGAATTACGGACCATAATTAACACACTAATTAAGTTATTCTGTACTAGACCAATTATCTTAGGCCCAATTATCCTACTTATCCCCAAACACAGGACGCTGGTAGATTAATGAGATCAAGTACTGTACGTGATAATAATTTCAAGTACCGTACGTGTTTATAACCTCAAATTACTCTATACTCCTTTCAGTCTAACTACAGTATGCTATGTTAGGCTATAATCACTGCTATAATCTGCTATGTTACAGGTACCGTCTAGTATATTTAATGTTATATTTTGCTATGTTATTACTATTGCTATAACTACTATGCTAAACTTACCTACTATAATATCTACTGCCATAATCTGCTATGCTATAACTACAGCTATACGACTATGCTGAAACTACGTACTATAATATCAGCTTAATTCTACTACACTCCCACTGCTATAACTCTACGCTATGGGTGCCTACTATAACTATTACTATTATCTGCTATGCTATGACCAATGCTATAACTCGCCAAAGTACCTCTCTCTCTCTCTCTCTCTCTCTCTC
Organism: Coenobita brevimanus; assembly: GCF_032717465.1. Taxonomy (NCBI): domain Eukaryota; kingdom Metazoa; phylum Arthropoda; class Malacostraca; order Decapoda; family Coenobitidae; genus Coenobita; species Coenobita brevimanus. The sequence continues at coordinate 9,367,014 of NC_137038.1, forward strand.
CTCCCCCCCAAGAGAATATCACATTACACCGACAAACAACAGAATCTATTGACCCCTAACAACAACAACAACAACAGCGGAGGAGTGAGTCTGGATCTCCGGGACGAGGACTGGTATTGTTTTCGCTTGGTTTGTCTGTCTGTTTGTTTGTTTGTCTGCCCATGCTGTAGGCCCAAAAACCGTAAAACACACACACACACACACACACACACACACACACACACACACACACACACACACAACTCTAACCCCATTCTCCCTCACAACCCCCCCTTCAACCACCGCCATCAACACGCTCACAAAAAACGCACACATGTACGTACTCACCATTGCCATGAACCATCACCACAGGCCTCACCATCACCATCACCATCATCACCATCACCATCACCGCCATAGTCACTCTCTATCTCTCTCTCTTTTTTACTCTCTTCATCACATTTTCTTTTTTGTTTTTTTTCTTTGCTCTTTTCGTTCACATTTAGTTTTTATTTTCCTTGTTTTCTGTTTGTATTTTAGGGGTGAAAAATATTGTCCTTAGGTTTATGGGAAAATTTGGGAATAGGAAAGTTACCCCTAAAATAAAGAAAACCGGAGCGCCCTAAGGAAAATCAGGAAAAAGGTCAAATACCCTTACTATATTCAGGAAAAACTTGAAATACCTAAAGAAAAAAATAAACAAATAGGAAAATCAAGGAAATCAAGAGGGAAATGTCAGGAAAAACAAATAAAAAAATATAACAGCGAAAAATCAGGAAAACCACACTGCCCATATGAAAAACAGGAAAAAAATATATAAAACATGAAAACTGAAGAAAAGGCCAAAAGGAAAACTAAGTACATTTTTTTAGAATCAGAAAAACGGGAAAAATGGTGCGAAATAAGGAAAAGGGACACTGAGAAAAGGAAAATCCGCCAACTTGACAAAAATCAGGAAAATATTAAACAGGAAAATTTGGAAAGTTATAGATGGAGAAATATTTTTACAGATACATTACGTTTCCTCATTGCATTAAGGAAAACGAAACTTTGATAAATTTTGGAATAAGGAAAAAAGGAAAATCAGAAAACAAAAAAGAAAAAAAGGGAAAAAATTGAAACCACAGATTAAGAAAAAATAAATCGAGGAAAAAAGATAGGAAAGCATCAAGACACAAAGCCGTAGTAATAATAATAATAATAATAATAATAATAATAATAATACCGGTAATAATAATAATAATAATATAATAATGAACAGTAATTGCAATGATAGACTATTATTATTATTATTATTATTATTATTAGGCCATTCTTAGCACACAAAATAAAACTATGGAACAAGGAAGAGGAGAGAGGAAAATTATACAACACTACAATAATTATAAATGAGAATAAATAAATTACCAGTCACAGGGAAAAGGGAATAAAACACACTTAAAACAAAACAAAACTGGGGAAATAAACACGAAACAACACAAACCTAAGAAAGTAAACAAATAATGAATACGATCAGGTGACAAAACAGGTGTGCAATAAAATAAGGAATAAGCAAAAAAATAAGACAGGAAATGCAATATATGGTAATTCAAGAAAAAAAAAAATGAACGCTTGGAAAAATAGTCGACTACTCTTGAAGAAATAGAAGAGGGGGAGGGGGGGGGGAAATTCGTGTGAGGGGCGAGAGCAGCTAGGGCGCGTAACCTTCCCCCGTCAAAGCTGGGGTGTAACTGAAGCAACAGGCGTGGAGTGTGTGTGGATATGCTCCCCTCCCTCCCTCCCCTCTCGCCACTCTTTTTCCACTCTTGGTTTCTCTCTTTCATGTTGGTTTCTCTCGCTCTCTTTTTGGATTTTTTTTTTTTCTCTTTTCTTAATTCTTTCTCTCATTCTCTCCTCGATGCTTTCTCTTTTTTTTCCGAATTGCTTTTTTCTGTTCACTTCTGGACTGCCCCCCCCTCCCTCTCTAGGTCAAGGTCACACAAGGTCAAAGGTCAAGGTCACAAGGTTAGAGGTCATCATACAAGGTCGAGGTCATACAAGGTCAAAGGTCAAGGTCATACAAGGGCAAATGTCAAGGTCATACAAGGTCACACAAGGTCAAAGGCCAAGGTCACACAAAGGTCGTCATACAAGGTCACATGGAGTCAAAGGCCAAGGTCACACAAGGTCAAAGGTTGTCTCAAAAGGTCAAAGGTCAAGGTCACACGGCACGGTCAGCTTATACAGTTTTTACCCGCTTTACACCAAACTTAGTGGAAGGGTTGAGGGTCAGGCAAGGTTAAAGGGATTAGATTTTGAGAACCATCAAAGGTCAAGGTCACAGAGCAAGGTCAAAATGATAATCCACCTAAAGACCAACTGGAGGTGAAGGGTGTTCTGCTCTGAGTGCTCCCAATTATATTTTTATTATGTTTTACTTATTTATTTATTTATTCGTTATTTTTTTTTTATTATTCGGGATTTTTACGAGTATATATGTAGAGTCTTAGGTTTGATATTTTTAGTTTACCCTCTCTCTCTCTCTCTCTCTCTCTCTCTCTCTCTCTCTCTCTCTCTCTCTTCTTCCCTCCTCCCTTCACTCCCTCCCCCCTTCACTCCCCCTCTCTCCCTCCTATGTCTCCCTGTCATTCTATTGTGAGAGAGGATTTTAATACTTTCTAGCCCATTGGAGAGAGAGAGAGAGAGAGAGAGAGAGAGAGAGAGAGAGAGAGAGAGAGAGATGGGGAGGGAAATAGGGAGGGAGGGAAAGATGTGAAGGAAGAGGGGGAGGGGTGGAATGGAGGAAGGTAGAGAGGGAGAATGAGGGAGAGGGAGGTAAGTAATACAAAGGAATACAAAGGAGTACAAAGGAAAGCAAACAGCAACAGACCTTATTGTCCTTTCGAGGCTGCTTGTTACAGAGTAGACTATGACTACGAGATCTAATTCTACATGCTGAAGGACAGGGATAGTAAAGCAAGAAGGCTCCCCCCGCCTCCAAACCCTCCAGATAAAAATGTCAGGAAAAAGTGAGAAGGACCACAATGCAGCATAGAAAAACTGAAACGGAAATTTCATAGGAAAGACTGAAAGAAAGAGTTACTTTCTACAATACTTTATCTATACCGGTAAGCTACCAGTTTGAATAACCTGAATGAGAAAGAATGACCAAAAAGTAGTGAGAGAATGAGAGTTAATGTAGACGCTCTTACTATACAAGCACTCGCGAAGTGAGAGCCGGTATTATGCTTTGCACACACACACACTTTTCCACACATTTCACCTCCACACACAAACTACCTTGCATAATCCACTTGTAATTCACTTTTTCATCAAATATCACACTGATCCCGTGAATAATACTCGCTGGACTGAATAATTTACCAGAGCCTGTCATCATTTCCATTTTCTTTCGTATTTACACTAGATGCTCATCGCTTTCGTTTTCTTTCACATTTACAATAGTCTCTCATCATTTGTTTTCTTTCGCATCCCATTTTCTTTTCTGGTTTTTACTTTTAGACGCCTTAATATATTTTTTCTCTTTTTTTGGTGTTTTTTTTATCGTTCTTTTGTTTTTGTTTTTCTTTGTTAACTGTCTCCTCCATTCACACCTGCTCCCACTTACACACTTCCTCATTCACACACTACGTCCTTAATTCACCCTTACTGAGCTCAATCTCATTCTCTTTTCCACTCAGTCACTCTCTCTAACTCATTCGATCTTTTTTCGCTCACACTTTCCTCCATTCATTCTCTCTCTCTCTCTCTCTCCCCTACCCTTCCTTCCAATCCCTCTCTCACTTTCATTTTTCCTTCCTTCTTTCTCTCTTTCCTTCCTTCCTTCCTTCCTTCCGCCTTCCTTCGCTCCCTCCCTTTTTCCCTCCCTCCTCACAATTACTCCCTGTACTCCCTCCATTGTACCAGTGTCTTCCTCCCTTCACTTCACACAATACCTCCCTCCCTCCCTCCCTTCTCTTCCTCCCTCCCTCCTATCCATCTCTCTCTCTCTCTCTCCCTCCTTCCCTCCATTTCTCTCTCCCTAACTTCTCTCCATCTCCTCCTCCCTCCCTCTCTCCTTCCCTTCTCCCTTCTCTCCATCTCTCTCTCTCTCTCTCTCTCCTTCCCTTCTCTCCATCTCTCTCTCCCTCCTTCTCTACTCCCTCCCTCTACCTCCCCACCTCCCTCCCTTCCTTCCTTTGTCTCCCCCTTTCTCCATACCTCCTGGACTCTCTCTCTCTCTCTCTCCTTTTCTCCCTCCCTTCCTCCATCTCACTAATGACCTGCCATCCCTCCCTCTCTCTTTTCTCTCTCTCACTCCTTTTCTCCCTCACTTTTTCTGTCTTCTTTCGGTTCTCTCATTTCCTCCTGTTTCTAGATTTTTTTCCTTTTCACCTGCTCCTTCACATTTCTTTCCCTCCTTCTTTCCTTCCTTCATTCATTCATTCATTCTCCATTTCCTTTCTTCATTATGACCTTCTTCCTTTCTTCATTTATTCTTCCTTCTGTATACTCAGTTTTTTTTATTTTTTTATTTATTTTTATCGATGCGAAGATGCACTTGAGAGGTTTGGTGGTGACTGGCTACATTAATTCATAATTTCTACTCATTTACATTATTTACTGACAACATATACCTGAGGGGGAAATATGGGCTAATCATTGTTAATCTGACATGTTGCAATCACTCAATCACCACCAACCTGCCAATTGCATCTTCGCCTCAATAATAAAAAAAAATTGAATATTGTTTTATTTTCCTCCTTCCGTCATCAGTATCTTCTTCCTTTTCTCTCTCTCTCTCTCTCTCTCTCTCTCTCTCTCTTATCTCTCCCCCTCCTCTCCCCCTCCCCATTCTGACAGGCCCCCAGGACGTTGGGTGACGAGGGGAGGGGGAGGGGAAGGGAGGGAGGGGGGAGGGAGATAAGAATGGACTGATGGTTGGATGAGAGAGAGAGAGAGAGAGAGAGAGAGAGAGAGAGAGAGGTACTACAGACAGATAGACAGACAGACAGATATATGTGCAAGTAACCCACCCACATGATTCAAGACACACTGCTACTCACAAAGAAAACGGAAGATGCAAATTTCCTATACACTTCCCTGTTATCATTTCCTACTTCCTCCTTCACCCCTTCCTTACGATGGGCTAATAGGAAAACTCAGGTGATGATGCTGTGTACGAACTCTCTCTCTCTCTCTCTCTCAAAATACAAACAAAACACTCACCCCTCCTCTCCAGCAATGACACGTACCATCTGCAAGAAAAAAAAATGACAAATGAAAACTCGAAAAAATATATACAAATTATACATATATATATTTAGGTCTCTCAATGCCATAAGAAGTTTATGGGTGTATTACAGGTGACAACACACATTTTTTTGAAACGCACATACATACACACATACATACATACACACATACATACACACACACACACACACACACACACACAACTTTAATATACCGTATGCCCACTTATATTTGTCTGTCTGTCTGTCTGTCTCTGTCTGTTTCTCTGTCTCTCTCTCTCTGTCTCTCTCTCTCTCTCTCTCCTTGACCTCTAACCTCTAACCTTTCTCTACACTCACTTCACTGCTCACTCTTTCAAAATCGAGAGAGAGAGAGAGAGAGAGAGAGAGAGAGAGAGAGAGAAAACAGTCAATAATATGGAACATAAATAAGATACGAAGGAAAACTGATAGAAGAGAGAAACACAATCCTCTGTCACTATCATCATCATCATCATCATCATCACTATCATCATCATCATCATCATATCATCATCATCATCATCATATCATCATCATCATCATCAAAACTTTCACCTTTTTCTTTTCTTCTTCTTCTTCTTCTTCTCCTCCTCCTCCTCCTCCTCCACTTCCTCCTCCTTCTCTTCCTCCTCCTCTTCTGCTTCTTTTTTCGTGTTTTTTTCCCTCCTCTTCCTCTTCCTTTTTCTTTCTTTCTCCACCACACCACACCACACCACAACCGCTTTTCCATCTCTTCGTGCATACCCCCGTCGATCGCAGGCAAGAATGAGGTGGCAATTAATCCCGGCAATCAGAGGGGGGATTAGGCGGTCACGTGATTCCTTTCTGACCTCTGATTGGCGATTAGGATGACCCAATATTGACCTGAGAGCGGGCAAGTTCGGCACGAGATTAGGTCAGCATTTTTCGTTTTTTTTTCGTTTTTTTTTTTTTGTTTTTTTTTTACTTTTTTTTTTGAGGGAAGATGTGGGATTGGGAGTGGGAGGGAATGGGAGAGGGAGGGAATCGGAGAGGAAAGGGGTGGATAGAGTGGGAGAGACGAGCTGGGACATGGAGGGAAGGTGGGACAGGGCGATGGATGGATGGATGAATGGATGGATAGAGAGAGGGAGGAAACAAAAAGAGGGAGGAAGAGAGTGATGGATGGATGGATGATTGGATGGATGGACAGATGGCTGAATGAAACGGACGGACGGATGGATAAATGGATGGATGGATGGATGGGTGGGTGGATGGACGGATGGATGGGTGGATGGATGGATGGGTGGATGGACGGATGGATGGATGGATATGGATAGATGGATGGATAGATATAATATGGGGCCTCAACACTGATCTGGGACGGAAGAAGTTTGGAATGTGATTCCAATAGTTTTTTGAGGGGAGGGGAGGGGAGGGGAGGGGAGGGGAGGGGAGGGGAGGTGAGGTGAGGGGAGGTGAGATGAGGGGAGGTGAGGGGAGGTGAGATGAGGGGAGGTGAGGGGAGGGGAGGGGTTGATGGATGGATGAATATATGGAGAGAGAGAGAGAGAGAGAGAGAGAGAGAGAGAGAGAGAGAGAAGGAAGAGTGCAAGAAAGCGACAAAACGACAGACAGGGAGGAAAAAGAAGGAAAAAGTGAGTGAGTGAGAGAGGGGAGAAAGAAAGGAATGGACAGATTGGGGGCAAAAGAAAGTGAAGAGGGAGGGCGAAAAAAGAAAAAGAGAGAGAGAGAGAGAGAGACTATGGTTCCATTATCTCTCTTACACTTCCTCCTCTACTTCCTCTCACACCTTTTCGAACCCCTTCCCCTCCTCTCTCTCTCACATACCTGCTTTTTCCCTCTCTAATTCCACCACTGTCTCCTGACTTCCTCAGTCCCCTTTCCTCTCTCTCTCTCTCTCTCTCTCTCTCTCTCTCTCTCTCTCAGTCCCCTTTCCCCTCTCTCTCTCTCTCTCTCTCATCCCCCTTCTCTTAATTTCCCTTCATCTCTTCTGTCCTCCTCCCACACAGTCTCTCTCCCTCCCTCCCTCCTGGCCTTCCTCCTATGCTCCCTCCCTCTTTCCCTCCCTCCCTCCCTCCCTCCTCTGACAGGCTCCCCAGAAGAATAGAGCTGTCACGCTGCTGCAGGGGGTGGGGGGGCGAGGGGCTGGGAGAGAGGGCTGGAAAATAAGGGCAGGTCTAGGTTGAAGAGGGCTATGGAAGAAGGCTGGAAAGATGAAGCGGTAATATCTAGCTAAAATAAAAAGGAAAAGGAAACAAAGGCTGATGTGGGCTGGTCTGGGCAAAATGGGGCTGTCTGAGAGGGCTGGAGAGGTAGGTCGGTAATATCTAGTTGTGTGTGTATGTGTGTGTGTGTGTGTGTGTGTGTGTGTGTGTGTGTGTGTGTGTGTGTGTGTGTGTGTGTGTGTGTGAGAGAGAGAGAGAGAGAGAAGTGGGCTAATGAGAGCGATAGTGACTGCAGTGGGGAGAGGAAGGAGTGTGAGAGGTCTGGAGTGGGCTAAGGAGAGGGCTGAGTGGGTAGAAGATGAAATACAGAGGAAAAAAGGGCAGGTGAAGGATGGTAGGGGCTGGGAGAGGGATGGAGAGGGGGAGGGAAAGAGTAATAAAGAGGGATAGAGAGGGCTGGAAGAGGGATGGAGAGGGCTGGAAGAGGGATAGAGAGGGCTGGAAGAGGGATACAGGGCTGGAAGAGGGATACAGGGCTGGAAGAGGGATACAGGGCTGGAAGAGGGCTACAGGGCTGGAAGAGGGATACAGGGCTGGAGAGGGCTGGGAGGGGGAGTAAGGAGAGGGGATGAGAGATGAGGGAGCAAAAACCTAGTAAATGAGGGCTGGTGAGAGGGGCGGTGACAGGAGTGGGGTGACAGGCATTGTGTTGGCTTGCTGCCTCATCACGGTAAAACACTGACTCTCTCTCTCTCTCTCTCTCTCACACACACACACACACACACACACACACCCACACACACAAATATCACAAGTTTCACACAACTGTATCTGGACAAACGTAGTAAACAAGGTCGCAAGAGTAATGAGGTTGTGGTGGGGACGTGTGGGGTTGGGTGACGTGCTGTGGGTAAGATCTGGGATTGGTGGGGGGGGTAGTCACTATGAACGCCCACTCGTCGGTAAAAAATAAATAAAATTGTCTGGAAAAAGCAAGAACGAATAGGAAAATAAATCAAGGGAATAAATCGCTCAGCAACAGGTGTTAGGTAAATAAATACGCCGATAAGGATACGGGCTTTGCATCTCTCTCTCTCTCTCTCTCACACACACACACACACACACACACACACACACACACACACACACACACACACACCTTTGTCCTAACCTCCACCAGACGATTTTATTCAGCTGAGGGAAAATCTATGGTAATAAAAAAAAATACATAAATTACCAAAGGACCAATTTCCCTACACCTTACAAGAATTCTTTCAGTCCCCCCTAATTACACTTCTTTAATACCAATCCGTTTTCTTTACTGTTACCTGCTCTCTCTCTCTCTCTCTACTTTCTTCCCCCTCCCCCCCTCTCTCTCTCTCTCTCTCTCTACCTTATACATTATGTTAGTCAAAGGCTTAGGGTTCCATTGTTTGGGGATGACAGAGAGAGAGAGAGAGAGAGAGAGAGAGAGAGAGAGAGACTAAAGGAATTCTCTCTCTCTCTCTCTCTCTCTCTCTCTCACACACACACACACACACACAGTAATGAGCATGCTATGTAAATACTGAAAGCATAGGGACCTCCTTCCTTTTCTTCCTTTCTTCCTTCGCTTGTGTATTCTTTCCATCCATTCTTTCTTCCTTTCCTTCCCTTCAACCTTCCTTCCCTTTCCCAGCTCTCATTCTTCTCTACTTCCTACACTCATTCTACTCCTCCTTTTCCATTCTACTCATCCTTCCTTCCTTCATTCATTCATTCTTTCATTCTACTCCCCCTTCCTTACCTCCTTCCTTCCTATCTCCATTCTTCAATCCTCCTCCTCCTCTTTCTCTTCCTCCCTTCCTTTCCTCCTCCTTTCCATCCTTACTTCACTCATTCATTCATATTTCCTTCCTTCAATTCCTCCTCCTTTTTTCTTTCCTTACATCCTTGCTTTCTTCCTTCCTTCATTCATTCATATTTACTTTCCTCAATTCCTCCTCCTCCTTCCTTCCTTCATTCATATTTCCTTTCTTCAATTCCTCCTCCTTGCTACCTTCCTTCCTTCACTCCTTGTTTCCTGCCTTCACTCCTTCCTTTCTTGCATCCTTCCTTCGTTCATTCATATTTCCTTCCTTTAATACCTCCTCCTCCTTCCTTCCTTCAATCCTTCATTCCTTACATCCTTCCATTTTTCCTTCCTTCATTCATTGATATTTCTTTTCTTAATTTCCTCCTTCTCCTCCGTCCTTACATCCTTCCTTTCTTCAATTCCTCCTCCTTGCTTCCTTCCTTCACCCCTTCCTTCCTTCATTCATTCATATTTACTTTCCTCAATCCCTCCTCCTCCTTGCTTCCTTCCTTCATTCCTTACATCCTTCCTTTCTTCCATCCTTCATTCATACATACATATTTACCTTCTTCAATTCCTTCTTTCCTTCCTTCCTTCCTTCCTTCCCTGCTCCCTCCTTAACCTAATCCCATCCATGTAAACAAATCCTTAATGACATCTTAGGAAATAAACACACAGAATAAACACAATTTCTTTAAGTCAAGCAGTTTTATCAATGTAAATATTAATAAAGGAGAATATATTACTGCAATGACCTTCCCTGGTAATGTAACACAGGAAGGATAGTGATGATGATGATGATGATGATGATGATTATTGTCATCATCATCATCATCATCATAACTCTGTTATGGAAGGTAAAAAATAAATAAACAAATAATAAAAACCAATAATAACAAGAAGCGGGGCCAATGCACAGCAGACCCGTCCCCGGCAGTCATTTTAGTGCTGACGTATAAACACAACAGGATATCTAGTCAAAGATGTCACATATCAAATTTGGAGTAAATCGGGTGAAAATTGATGATTTTATCCCCATTTGAAATTTTAGGCCCGACACCCCTGACACTGACCCCTCTACCGCTAACTAGGGGGTGACCCCCCTGATGTAATGAGGCAGGTTATAGGATGCAGATTTGAAAGATGCACCTTTAGGTTTTGGTTGCATGTCGATATGACGAATTTCGAAGGAGGTATGGCGAAAAAACGATTTTTTTTTTTTTTTTTTTTTTTACACTTTTTGGCCTACAGCCTGGGCCTTGGCTCAATTTGGCCCAAAATTTAACACGGTGATCAGAAGGTCATAGCCCATCATCCCTGTAACTTTAGTCAAAACCGTACCAGTAGCTTTCGCGTAAAGTTGTTAACAGACAGACAGACAAACAAACCGAGAAAACAACAACAAAAATACTACTACTACTACTACTACTACTACTAATAATAATAATAATAATAATAATAATGAGGATGATAGGATGATAATAATAATGAAAATATGACATTCAAATAATAATAATAATAAAAATAATAATAATAATAATAATAATACAAATATAACTAACAACAATAACAATAATAATAATACGGTAATAATAATAATAATAATAATAATAATAATAATAATAATAATAATAATAATGCCAATAACAATAATACCACCACCACCACAAC
>NC_137038.1:9382899-9392899 GCF_032717465.1 Coenobita brevimanus
ATAATAATAATGAAAAGTTAATACGAACTTAAATAAAATAGTTAATACAAAGGTTAAAAAAATAAAGTTAATAAAAGGTTAATTGAAAGTGAAATAAGGTGAAAAATAAAGGTGAATAAAGTCAAAAATAACGTTAATAAAAGGCTCATTTAAAAAGTTACTATGAAAGTTAATAAAATTTTAATAAAGTTAATAAAGGTTAATAATTGTGGCGAGTTAATATAAATAAAAAACAATAAAAAGTATATAGAGCAAATAAAAGTTAAAAAAGTTAATAAATAAAAGTTAATAATAGTGGAAAGTTAATCAAAAGTAAAATAAAATGTAAAATTAATAAAGTGAATAAAAAGTCAGTAAAATTAGTAATAATATATGTGATTTAGCTGTACTTTCTGCAGATCGATTGGAATTTGATCTATAGCTATGTTACTACTACCATACTTCCACTACCATGACACCATTATCAGCCATTGGTCTACTACCATAACCAACCACACTAACAATACGTATCATAACCAACCATACTGCCAACCATAACGTACCATAACATTATACTACCATAACTTATCGTAACCAACCATACTACCATAACCAACCATACTGCCATACCATAACAACCCATACTACCATACCTCACCACCAGAACCACTCTATACCACCCACTACCACACCCACTACTATACTACCATACCCCACCACCAGGAGCACGCTACCACCCCCTACCACCGCCACTACCATACTACCATACCCCACCATTAGTCTTCATGTGAGAGGAGGCTGGTAATTAATTTTCTATATCATCATCCATCAGAAGTGAAGACAGAGAGAGATGGAGTGGGAGGATGTGGTGGAGATGAGATAGTGAAAAGGGATGGATGGATGGATGGATGGATGGATGAATGAATTGATGGATGGATGGGAAAGTGGATGAATGAATGGGAGGGTGGATGAATGAATGGATGGATAGATGGTTGGATGGGATGGTGGATGAATGAATGGGTGGATGGATGGATGGATGGATGGATGGATGGGAGGGTGGATGAATGAATGGATAGATGGATGGAAGGATGTGAGGATGAATGAATGAAAAAAAGAACAGACAGATGGATAGATGGATAGATGGATGGATGAGCGAATGAATGACACAATGGACAGATAAACAAAATAAATAAATGAAACTACATAAAAACCAAGTGAAAAAAAATTAATAAAAGAAAGTCGAAATAAAACCAAAAAAGTTAATAAACGAACAATGACAAAATAAAGAAGTGATGGTTATACACTTAAATTATTTATTATTGTACTAACTAAATTATTACCGTATGGAAATTATGGATGTGCGGGGAGGGATCTGCACTGAAGGATAAAGAGATAAACAGACAGTGAGACCGACAGCCACAGATAGAGACAATGATAAATACAGACTGGTAGAGACAAACATTGATGAGACAGACAGACCAATACAACAACACCGAGCTAGAGAGGTATACAGCTAGATGGGTATAGTGGATAGACACAGACAGATAGAAACTAGTCAGCACTCAGAGAGCGCATACCTCCGCCAATGCCATTAAAAAAGGACCCGGATGCGGGTCAGTGGAGATATTGTGTGGAATACATGGGATCCGGATCCGCCTCCAAATTTCATCAACTGTTCCTTGACCCATGGGCCACCCTTCCACAATATTTTATTGAAATTCCCTGAGAACTTCTGGAGATGTTATGAGGGAAACGTAGGATCCGGATCCGCCCCAAAATTTATCAATTCTTTCTTGGCCTATGGCCCAGCCTTCAACAAAATTTCATTGAAATTCACCGAGAACTTTTGCAGATATTGTCTGGACAAACAAACACTCAGACAAACATGAGTGAATACATAACCTCCTCCAACTTCGTTTGCGGAGAAAATAAGGGAAAAAAGAAAAGAAAAGGAAAACTGCTGGGTAGAGACATACAGGTAAAGACTGAAAGGCAGGCTAATTACACACACACACACACACACACACACACACACACTCTCTCTCTCTCTCTCTCTCTGTCTCTCTCTCTCTTAATCCCCCAACTTAAAACCCCCACCCAACTCAATCAACACGACAGGGAGATAATACGGTATATCCCCTCCCCTCCCTCGCCCTCCCTCCCCTTAACACTTTACATCTCAACCGTCTTGGAAACCATTAGGGGAATTAAGTAAGATATGGGGGAGGGGAGGCGAAGGGGAGAGCGGCAGGGGAGGGGGAAGGAAATATACAGGAGTGAAGATGAAGACAGGGAAGGGAAGGGAAGGAAAGGAAAGGAAAGCGAAGGGAAGGGAATGGAATGGAAGGGAAGGGAAGGGGAGGGAAGGGAAGGGAAAGGGAAGGGAAAGGGAAGGGAAGGAAGGGAAAGGAAGGGAAAGGGAAGGGAAAGGAAGGGATGGAAAGGGAAGGGGAAAAGAGAAAGACAGGAGAAGACAGAGGTAAAGACATGATGTGAACAAGAAGGGGAGGGATGGGAAGAGGGAGATGGGGAGGGGCAAATGTAGGCAAGGGGAAGGGAGGAGAAGAGAGGAGAGGAGACGGGAGGGAAGGGGAAGAGAGGAGAGGGGACGGGAGGGAAGGGGAAGTGAGGAGAGGCGATGAGAGGAGAAAAGAAGAGAGGAAAGGTGATGAAAATATAGAACAACAGGTGGGGAGAGGGAAGAAAGGTGGGGAGCAGGAGGGCTGAGAGAGGGAACGGAAGTGGGTATGAAAGAGGGGAAAAGGAGGGAGGGGAGGAGATGGATGGAAGGAGGGGAAGTGGGAGGCAGGGGTAGGGAGGGAGAAGGAAGGGGGAAAGGAAGCATATATATAAGAGAAAGACAAAGGGGAGGAGAGGGTAAGGGAGGAGAGGGGAGGGGAGAGAAGGAAAGGAAGGTATAAGTTGGGAATATGGAGGAGGAGGAGGAGGAGGAGGGGGGAGGAGGAGGAGGAGGAGGAGGAGGAGGAGGAGGAGGAGGAGGAGGAGGAGGAGGAGGAGGAGAGAGAGAGAGAGAGAGAGAGAGAGAGAGAGAGAGAGAGAGAGAGAGAGAGACAGCACCCATTAGAGCCAGCCATCTCCCCATTAACCCATTAGGCAATAGAGGGTCGGGTGTTTTAATGGGGTCTGTCTGTTGGTCTTTAAATATGGGTCTCTCTCTCTCTCTCTCTCTGTTTCCTTCTCCCCTCCCTTCTTTCCTTCCCTTCTTTTTCTCCCCATTCCCCTCTCTTCTTTTCTCTCTCCTCTTTCCCCTCCCCCCTCCCCCCGCTAAATGGTAAGAGGTAATCATAATTTTTGCCCCTCTCTTGTGTAATGGTGGGGGTAATGGCGTTTATGGTAGTCTGGATAGCCCTGGTCATGGTAGCAGTGGTGGTAGTGCTCTCTGGCTACCATACTCTCCCATGGTCTGCCTCCCCACTCCCATAGATTACCATAGTTCGGTCTGGTACAGTATGGTAGCGTGTGGTTAAAATCAAGGTAGTGTATGGTAGCAAATTCATGGTAGCGTATGGTAGCAAATTCATGGAAGTGTATGGTAGCAAAATCATGGACGTGTATGATAGCAAAATCATGGTAGTGTATGGTAGCAAAATCATGGTAGTGTATGGTAGCAAAATCATGGTAGTGTATGGTAGCAAAATCATGGTAGTGTATGGTTGCAAAATCATGGTAGTGTATGGTAGCAAAATCATGGTAGTGTATGGTAGCAAAATCATGGTAGTGTATGGTTGCAAAATCATGGTAGTGTATGGTTGCAAAATCATGGTAGGGTATGGTAGCAAAATCATGGTAGTGTATAGTTGCAAAATCATGGTAGTGTATGGTAGCAAAATCATGGTAGTGTATGGTTGCAAAATCATGGTAGTGTATGGTAGCAAAATCATGGTAGTGTATAGTTGCAAAATCATGGTAGTGTATGGTAGCAAAATCATGGTAGTGTATAGTTGCAAAATCATGGTAGTGTATGGTAGCAAAATCATGGTAGTGTATGGTAGCAAAATCATGGTAGTGTATGGTAGCAATATCATGGTAGTGTATAGTTGCAAAATCATGATAGTGTAGCAAAATCATGGTAGTGTTTGGTACTATTAATTCATGGTAGTAACTCTCTCGCTAACATACTCTACCATGGTCTATCTATCTATCTATCTATCCGTATCTGTTACAAGATGTTCTCCCTACCCATCTGTCTATATCTATCTACCAATCTATCTATCTGTCTATCCATCCATCCAACCACCTAATGTCTGGCTATCTATCTATCTATCTATCCATCAGTCTATCTATCTATCCATCTGTCCGTCTGGTCTTCTATTTAAGCTACTGCTCTATATCTATCTATCTATCCATGTAACTATCTATCTACCTATCCATGTAATAATATCTATCTATCCATTTATCCTTTATCTATCCATCTATCCATCCACTTATCTATCCTTACATCCATTAATATCAGTGTTACTCCAACATCACTCTCTATAATCAACTTCCTGTGGTCCAATCTATCACGATCTATTCCTATCTATCTATCTAAACCTATCTATCTATCTATACCAACCTACCTATCTATCTATCTACCTACCCTCCTACTTAGGTATCAGTCTAGCTCTCCAACTATTTTCCTATTTTTATCTATCCTATCTATCTATCTATCTATCTATCTATATACCTAGGCTGCTTCCCCCAAGGAAAGGGAGGTAGCCGAGACAGGACGACTCACTCTCCATTTACTCATCCATTCAAACACATTTATTCGCATCTTAGCCCCAAAGGGGAGAACGGACAGATCCTCACTGCATCACAACGCACAAGGGTCAACTGCGCAATGCAATCAGTGACATCCACAGCAGGGCCCGACAGCAGAACTGGTTTACCCCTGCCACATCATAACAGACCCATCCCCTTACCCGCACCTGACCTGACTAGCTGATCAGACCAAAAGCGGGAGAATATCCCCTCAGGGCTGCGTCATCACTTATTCATTCACAATTTCTCTCCATTTATTTCTGTCACGCACAGCCACTCTTCCTTGCTCAACAGACATCCCTCTTGCATCCAGCGCTCTCTTCACACTGTCCATCCATCCTATTCGTGGTCTTCCTCTCAGTCTTACACCTCTCACATCAGATCTAGTTATCTTTTTCACCAATCGCTCATTATCCATTCTCTCCATATGCCCAAACCATTGCAACACCCTCTGCTCAACTCTACCAGCCATCTCCCGAACAACTCCAGTTCTCCTTCGCACTTCATCATTTCGCACTCGATCCATACGCGTCACTCCACACATACTCCTCAGACATCTCATCTCCATTACATTCAAACTTTTCCTCTCTCCTACACCCATATTCCATGTTTCAGCCCCATATAATGCAGTCGGTACCACAACACCCTCATACAGCCTTCTCTTTACATCCATTCTAAGCGAACGACATTTAAACACTTTTTTCATTCCTCCCAGCACCTTTCCTACTTCATTTATTCTAAACTTCACTTCTGCATCTATTCTTCCATCCACAGCAACATGTGACCCTAGATATTTAAAACAATCTACCTCCTCAAGCAACTCACCATTCAAAACTATATTCATCCCCCTACCATCTATCAACCTCGTACACTTCATCACTTTACTCTTATTCTCATTTACTTTCAATTTCCTCCTTTCACACACCCTTCCAAACTCCTCTACCAACTGTCTCAATCTCTCCTCTGAATCAGTCACCAGTGCAGTATCATCTGCAAACAGCAGCTGCTTCAGATTCCACTCTCCTCCATCAACATTTACCAGACTCAGACCACCTAAAACTCTTGCATTCACCTCCCTTACAACACCATCCATGTAAATATTAAACAACCAAGGCGACATCACACATCCCTGTCGCAGCCCCACTCTCACGGGAAACCAATCACTCACAGCATTTCCCACTCTTACACACGCTCTACTATTTACATAAAAACTTTTCACCCCTTTTAGTAACCTACCATCAAGTCCATACAATCTTAAAACAGTCCACAAAGCCTCCCTATCAATTCTATCATACGCTTTCTCTAAATCCATAAATGCCCAAAACACATCCTTGCCTTTCGCTAAATACTTTTCACACACTTGTCTCACAGCAAACACCTGATCAACGCATCCCCTCCCTCTCCTAAAGCCACACTGCTCATCACTAATCACTCCCTCTGTACCCTCTCTAACTCTCATAATTAACACTCTACCATACACTTTACCTACAACACTCAACAGACTTATACCCCTAAAGCTAGTACATTCATACTTATCACCCTTGCCTTTATACAACGGGACCACACAAGCACTTGCCCAGTCAACTGGCACCATACCTTTCTCAAAGCACACATTCAATAATCTTACTAACCAGTCAACAATATTCACTCCACCACCCTTCAGGCATTCCACAGCACACCCATCCATACCTGCAGCTTTCCCTGTTTTCATCTCCTTTACTGCCTTCTCCACTTCCTCCTTCGTGATCAAAGAATCATTCAACTCTCCCAACACATTTATTCCTTGCACCCTTCTATCTGCCACAATCTCAGCCATACACTTTATCTATCCTACATCTATCAATTTATCTGTCTATCTATCTAGGAGTAGCTTAGACAAGAGAATATGCTTTTTTCTCTATGTATCTATTGAAAGCTGGAATACAAATGTGGGCGATTGTGTGTGTGTGTATGCGCCAACGTAGGATCGTGCAAGCAGAGTGAGAGAAGAGTTCTGGACAAATGTGGAAGTGTGCATGGAAAAGTTTGGAAGGAATGAGAGTGTTTTTGATCGGTGATATGAATGGTAAAGTAGGGAATGTGAAGGTGGACGGAATAGTTGGTGAGTGGGGTGTGCCTGCTGAGATAGATGAGAATGGGAGTGCGTTAGTGGACATTTGTGCCGGGAGGGGATTGGTGATAGCCAATACCCTCTTCAGGCACAAAATGATCCACAGGTATATATGGCGAGTGATGAGAAGGGTGGGTGGTGAACTGAATGAAAGGAAGGCAATGACTGATTATGTGTGTGTGGATGAAAGGATGCGAAAATGTGAATGGATGCAAGAGCTTATAGAGGTTGGGGGAGTGGACTTTCTGACCACTACTTGGTGGTGGCCAGAATCAAGGTCCAATTAGGATGGAGAAATAGAAGAAGGGAAGGACGGGAAGAAGGAGTATTTGTAAGGAGAGTGGAAAGGCTACAAGAGGATGAGAAAAAGGCAGAGTATAAGAGAGAAGTGGAGGAACGAATGGGCAAATATGAATTGGAGCAGATGGGGGACGTGGAAGGTGTGTGCAGGATATTTACAGAAGAAATATGTGCAGCATGTGATGTGGTGTGTGGGATGAAGAGAAGACGGAGGGGTGTGCAAGGAACAGCGTGGTGGAATGAAGAGGTGAGACAGGCTGTGGCACAAAAGAAGAAAGCATACAATGAATGGATGAGAAATAGGGGCGTGGAAGAAGTTGGGAGGCGGAAGAGAGTTATATGTAGAAAGAAAGAGGTGAAAAGATTGGTAAGAGAGAGTAAGAAGAGAGCAGATGAGGAATTTTGAAGGAAATTGAGTGTAAAATGGAGGGACTGTAAGAAAATGTTCTGGAAAGAGGTGAAAAGAGTAAGAAAGGGTGGAAGTGATGTTAGCAGGGGAATGAAAGATAAAACTGGTAGATTACTAGTGGAGAAGGGAGAAAAAGTGAGCAGATGGAGAGAACACTTCAAGGAATTGTTGAACATAGAGGATGGAAGTAATGCGAGTATTAAGTGGTTGGGGAATGGTTGGGAGAAGGAGGGATGTGAAAAGAGAGGAAGGAATCAGTAGGATGGAAGTTGTAGAAGCAATGAAGAAAGTCAAAATGGGGAAAGCCTCAGGAACTGATGGAGTGTGTGGTGAAATGCTGAAGCATGGGGGAGAGATAGCAGTAGAATGGATGTGGAAAATGTGCAGATTGGCCTGGGAGGAAGGTGAGTCCCGGAGGATTGGAAGTCAGGTATAATTATTCCCTTGTACAAAGGAAAAGGGGAAAAAGAAGTGTGTGGTAATCATAGGGGCATCTGTCTTCTTAGTATAATAGGAAAAGGGTATGGTAGGATACTTATTGACAGAGTTAGAGAAAGAACAGAGGAATTAGTTGGAGAAGAACAGGGAGGCTTTAGGAAGGGAAGAGGTTGTGTAGATCAGATATTCAATCTTAGATCTTTAGTGGAAAAGTTTCTAGAGAAGGGAAAGAATTTGTACGCAGCTTTCATGGATTTGGAGAAAGCATATGACAGGGTGGATAGACAAGGATTGTGGAAAATATTAAGAATATATGGAGTAGATGGGAAGTTGTTGAATGCTGTGAAGAGTATGTATGATGGTGCTAAGGCTGCAGTGCGTGTGGATGGTGAACTGAGTGAATTTTTCTCTTTGAATGTTGGGTTGAAACAGGGATGTGTCATGTCTCCATGGTTGTTCAATCTGTACATGGATGGGGTAATAAAAGGGGTACAAGGTAGGGTAGTGGAAGTTGGAGTGGCCCTGGTGAGAGAGGATAGTGTCTGGAAACTCCCTGTACTGTTGTTTGCAGATGATACTGTGTTGTTGAGTGAAGACGAAGGGGAGCTGCAAGGCTTGGTGGATGAGTTTGGGAGAGTGTGTAAGGAACGGAATCTAAAGGTGAATGTAGGGAAGAGTAAAGTGATGGTCTTTGAGAGAGGTGAAGTCAGTGAATGTACAGCGAGGTTGGATGGTGAGGAATTGGTAAATGTGAGTACGTTTAAGTACTTGGGTAGTGTGATGAACAGGGATGGAGGTTTGGAGGGTGAAGTGCTTGAAAGGGTACAACAGGGAAGAAAGGTTGCTGGTTCCTTGAAAGCAGTGATAAGAAGCAGGGACGTGAGCATGGAAGTGAAAAAGTTACTAAATGACTATTGTGATACCAACTCTTACGTATGGAAGTGAAGCTTGGACGTTGTTGGAAGGACACAAGTCAAGAGTGAAAGCAGTGGAAATGAGTTATTTAAGGGGAGCCTGTGGAGTCACATGGAGAGACAGGCTGACAATTGAGGATATAAAGGAGCGTTGTGGTGTGGATGTGATAGGAAGCATTAGGAGGAATACACTGAGGTGGTTTGGCCATGTGGAGAGGATGGAGGGTGAAAGACTGGCGAAGAGAATGTATGTCAGTGAGGTGGAGGGGGGAAGAGGGAGGGGGAGGCCGAGGATGAGATGGAGGGATGGGGTGGAGAGGTATATGAGAGAGGGGGGTGTGAGTTGGGAGCGGGGCAGTGAAATGGCGGCGGACAGGGCGACGTGGAGGCGATTTGTTTGTGGCCACCCCGAACGGGACTGAGGCGTCTGGCAATGGATAGATAGATAGAATAGAAAAACTAAACAATCGCGGTACGACACATTTTCCCCCCACGCGCGCGCCGGCAGCGAGAGAGACGGGGAAGGAAGGAAGGAAGGGAGGCGATAACGGCGTAAACTGGAGAATTAACATACAATAACCATTCGGCGCGGGACTCTTGGCTCTCTAACGCCCCGGGATATTGTCAAGAGCGTGGTTGTCGCCGCCCACATACCGAAAACTAACCAAACTAACGAACGGCCAGGCGATAGTTACCTGGTCGCCTGCCGGACGTACGATTAAGGGGCAAGTTAATTTGTGTGGTAATGTTTGTGTAGTGTTGTCTAGTTTTAATTGGTAAAGATGATTCAACTTTTTTTTACATTTTTTTATGTATTCATGTTTCTAGGTTAGTGTAAAAATATACACAAAATTTAATTAATTAATAATAATAATACTAATACTAATAATATTAATACCGTTAATAACAACACCCACGTATAAAACATCAATGGATACAACAAGAACTACAACAACAATAATAATAATAATAATCATAATAATAATAATAATAATAATGTTACCTATTTTTAATGTGTAACCACTCTCAGGAAGTTGCGCCATGTGGTATACAAGGTATATGTAATACAAACAAGATCTGAATATC
>NC_137038.1:9395399-9407899 GCF_032717465.1 Coenobita brevimanus
AATGGAAAGTCAGTATCAGTCAAAATACCTCGGGAGGAACAATGACTGATCTTAACTAGTCAAGCTCAAAATTCAAAATTGTCTTGACTTTCGGTGCTCGCAAAAACGGGTATCAGCACGATAGTCAATGTATGATATCAAGATGAGTCAAAATATTTTGACTTGGTCGCGAAAACGCGGCTATGCTATTAGACCCAGGATAAGACTACAACTTCCTAATATCTTTTCCTTCTATACACACTCTCGTACTGCTTATTTACACCTGAAGATTCTTGTGTAATTTTGATCTACCTGATAAGGAAAAATTGTACAAAACAATAAGAAAGGATGACAATGTCTTGAAATACCTGAATATGCTCTTAATAGTAATAATAATAAGCTACTACAACAACAATGATAACTAGAACTCTGTCCGCTACTGTTTCTTACAATGACCTTGACCCCACTGAAGAGATTTGCATTTTTTTTTCCTAACAACAATGGCCTATACCAGAACACAACCTGGGCCTTTCACATTCCTTACACAGTCTCCGGTAGTAGGTGGAGACAATAATAATAATAATAATAATAATAATAATAATAATAATCATCATCATCCATCCATCATCAATCATCCAATCCTACATTGCCCCATGAGGAGCGTAGGAGCCCGGGGCTAGGCAGTTGGTCTCGACATTTAAGATGAGAGTGACCAGCCTCACTCATCCCTGAGTGGCATTACATGAGCAATCAACCCCAAACATCCCTTGGATATAAACCTTCACCGGCTCAATCCGACTGGAGAGCAATAATTACTCACTAAACCCCAGGCGCCAAAATTTGGTTATGTGGTTACCACCCAGCGTAGTAAATGGTTTCCTGGTGTACAGGAAACCATTTGGCTTGTCACTCAGTGTAGAGTCACCCACAGGCAGAAGGAAGAGGAAAGAAAGGAGGAAAAAAAGACAGAAGAGGAAGTGTAAAGTTACCCGTAGGCAGAAGGACAAGGAAAGAATGAAGTAAAGGAAGACGGAAGAGGATGGAAGGAATGGAGAGAGGAGAGGAAAGGTCAGACACCTGACAGCAGCACTACACTGAGTGAGTGGATAGTGAGCGCCCCCACCTACCACAAATAATAATAATAATAATAATAATAATAATAATAATAATAATAATAATGACGAGCTTTTCACCCAAAACTTTGACAACGAAATGACGATGATGAACGACACCAGCACTTTAAACAAAAACACGCACTACTACTACTACTAATAATAATAATATTACTACTACTACTACTACTATCATTATTATTATCATCATCGTCATCATATTACTTTCATTATTAATACTGATTTTAAAACACCTCCACATTTACTACAACATAAAATATAACAAAAACCACACCAAACCACACTTAATCTAACCCAAGCCAACCAAACCAAACCCAACCCTACCCAGCCTAACCCAACCCTACCCAGCCTAACCCAACCCAACCCAACCCAACCCAACCTAACCTAACCCTACCCAGCCTAGCCTAACCCAACCCAACCCAACCCATCACAATCCAACCCAACCCAACCCAACCCATCACAATCCAACCCAACCCAACCCAACCTAACCTAACCCTACCCAGCCTAACCCAACCCAACCCAACCCAACCCAAACAGCTTGACTTTACGTGGGCAATTTTTAACTTGATCTTTGACTTTCACAGGAGAATACGTCAGTGCAGTTACGTAAGAGAGAGAGAGAGAGAGAGAGAGAGAGAGAGAGAGAGAGAGAGAGAGAGAGTTATATTTATCTGTACTGATGCTCTGATTGATCACGAGAGAGAGAGAGAGAGAGAGAGAGAGAGAGAGAGAGAGAGAGAGAGAGAGAGAGAGTTATATTTACCTGTACTGATGCTCTGATTGATCACATGAGAGAGAGAGAGAGAGAGAGAGAGAGAGAGAGAGAGAGAGAGAGAGAGAGAGAGAGAGATCCTCGGCTATAGACAGAGACGGGACTGACAGACAAAAAAAAAACTATAAAGTGCATAGCGGCGTGACAGTCTAATAGATCGATCGCTAGACAGATAGATAGACTGATAGATTAGTAGATATAGAAAGATAGGTAGGAAGTCTCAGATAGATAGATGAATAGACAGACAGACAGACAGATATACAAACTAACATAAAGATATACACATGAGCAGGACATACATACATACACATATACATACATACATACACAGAAGACAAGCTGACAGAAAGGTTGGTAAACTAACACAAACAAAATCACAGACAAACAAACAAACACAAACACAAACAGATGGGACAAAAAACAAACAGACGCAGACAAACAGAAAACAAAGGCAACAGAAAGAAAGACGGACAAACACGCAGACAGACAGACAGGCAGACAAACAGACAGACAAAATTAAACAAGAGAGAGGCAGGAGACGGAAGAAGTTATTTAATTTCCTGTTTCCTCCTCTCTCTCTCTCTCTCTCTCTCTCTCTCTCTCTCACTCTCTCTCTCTCTCTCTCTCTCTCTCTCTCTCTCTCTCTCTCTCTCTCCACGAGGTATATGGACAGGTGGATTTGGTAGATTATAAGTAGATGTTGGCAGGTTAAAGGTAGATGAATGCAGCCTGTGTGTGTGTGTGTGTGTGTGTGTGTGTGTGTGTGTGTGTG
This sequence comes from Coenobita brevimanus, assembly GCF_032717465.1. Classification (NCBI taxonomy): domain Eukaryota; kingdom Metazoa; phylum Arthropoda; class Malacostraca; order Decapoda; family Coenobitidae; genus Coenobita; species Coenobita brevimanus. Next base: position 9,398,056 of record NC_137038.1, read on the forward strand.
TGTGTGAGAGAGAGAGAGAGAGAGAGAGAGAGAGAGAGAGAGAGAGGTGTCTGGAAGTAAACGCACATACACATCCACACCTACACAATTCACACACACACACACACACACACACACACACACACACACACACAAGCATACGTACATACAGCCATATAATAATTTACGCACACAGAAATACATACACGCCACGACTCTACACGTACACATACACACACAACGGACACCGAGTTCCAAATGGCAAAGACAAATACAATAACATACATACATCCATGCATACATACATACATGCCTCCACACACACACACACACACACACACACACACACCTCTGCAAAAATAAACATACACACAAACAAAACACACATACACACATACATGCATACTTTAGAGTCCCACACAAACATGCACACGAACACACAACCAGTCACATGTACACACAAGAACATGCACATACACGAGCACACAAAAGCACACACATGAATGCACACAGTCAGGAACACTCACACAGCGGAATCACTCACGCACATAGATAAACGCACGCACTCAAAAATACGTACATACATACATACAAGGATACATACAGTACACTCGCATACATACACACATATACTCATACATACACACAGACAAACAAACTCATACACACATTAACATACATACATACATACATACACATGTACACAAACATACACTCACACACAGTACACTTCCCCTCCTCCCCTCCTTCCACCTCCCTCTCCTCTCACGCATTGACGCATAAAAACACGCGCGTGCACATAAACACACACGTACACTGACTCTCTCTCTCTCTCTCTCTCTCTCTCTCTCTCTCTCCAGCATACACACATAAACACACATGAACAACCTCTCTCTCTCTCTCTCTCTCTCTCTCTCTCTCTCTCTCTCTCTCCCCCTTACACACACATACAAACATATCAATCTCTATGTGTGTATGCATACATGTATTACAAAAACACACACAGTACATAAAAACGCACACACACACATACTGACACATACACACGCTCAAGTTAACGCTCTCCCCCTCCCCTCCCCTCCCCTCCCCTCCCCTCCCCCCTGCTGCCTGTTCTCTTGTACAGCTTTTGTTTCCAGACAACAGATGCCTGGAGGGGGGGGGGGCAAATGTGTGTGTGTGTGTGTGTGTGTGTGTGTGTGTGTGTGTGTGTGTGTGTGTGTGTGTGTGTGTGTGTGTGAGAGAGAGAGAGAGAGGTTATAAATGAACGGGGAAGGGTAAAGTGAGCAAGTGGAGGGGTGGGTGAGAGGGAGGTAAGGGATAGAATGGAGGAAAGAGGGAAAGGAAGAGAGGAAAGAAGGAAAGGGAAGAGTAATAGAGGAGGAGGAGGACGAGGAGGAGGAGAAAACGGGAAAGATAGATGGGGAGGAAGAGGGAATGGAAGGAGTGGTGGGGAGGGAGAGAAAGAAGGGAAAGGTAAAGAGGTAAGAGAAGGGAGAGGGAGGGAGAATGGGGGGAGAGGAAGGTGGCGGGAGAGAGGGAGAGATAGAGGGGAGGGGAGGGGGAAGGTGGTCTTATGGACAGAATTGTGTTAAGGGGAGGGGAGGGGAGAGGAGGGGAGGGGAGGGGAGAGGAGGGGAGGGGAAGAGGTAATGGTAAAAAGAACTTCCTTTCCTGCTCTCTCTCTCTCTCTCTCTCTCTCTCTCTCTCTCTCTCTCTCTCTCAAATGTATTCTTAGATTAATTTCTTTTTCTATACTACTTTACTTCTTTTTATTTCTTACTTTCTCTTCTCTCCCTTCTTCTTCCTTCCCTCCTTCCCTCCTTTCGGCTCTCCTATCTTTCTATCATTCCTTCCTTCTTTGCTTCCTTCCTTCCTTCCTTCCTCCCTTCCTTCCTCCCTTCCTTCCTCCCTCCCTCCCTCTTTCTTTCTTCCCTCCCTCCCATTATCAAAAACAACAGTGTAACAAGAACAAAAAACAAATAAATTAGGCAATAATACCAGAAAAAAAAAACAGGTAAACATATAAAGAAAACAAACGTAAAAAAATAATCAAACACGCACAGAACAAACAGAACACGCCCGATAAAAAACAAACAAGCAATACAAACAAGAAATAACCAAACACAAAAACAAACACCGAGAAATCCAAGCCCAAGAAAAACAAACAATAAATGAAAGAAAAGCATTCAGGAGCCGAATGCTAATCGCCCGCCAGAATATGATGTTGGCCAAGTTACAAGCGCGGGCGCCCCTTCCCGGGGAGGGCCAAAGGGCGGCGCCCCCCAGGGGGGCCGGGAGGCTTTTGAGGGGACTGGGGGGTGGCATCTCCCGGGGGAGCTGGGGGGCCGGACGGTGACGCACCTCCCTGTGAGGTCCGGGGGCGCCACCCCAGAGGGGGTCGGGGGGCCCGGTGGGAGCTTTACCCTCGGGGGGGGGGGGGATTTTGGCCATATCTTGATACCCACAAGGTTTCATGTTGTTAGCTCAAGCTGTTCATGAGATACAATTGGAACGGATACACACACACACACACACACACACACACACACACACACATACAAACAGACGTGGGCAAAATCATCGCTCCGCCTTGGCAAAGCGGGCGATAACATACAAACTATAATACAAACATTAATAAACAAAAACAAATACCAAACAAAACAAAAACAAAAAATTTCAAACAGAAAAACACAAAACAAAACGCAGAAACCAACACATCAGAATATCTACACACAAAAACAAACACATGCAAAATAAAGGGACACAATAAACAAACACCAAACAATAAGACAGAAATACACTAGGAAATCCACACACAAAAACAAGAAAAATAAACACATTGAAATCAAAGGGATACAAAAAACAAACAACAAATAAGACAAACAAACACAAGAAAATCCAAACAAGCGCAAACAACAATTACACGCAAAACAGAAAAAACACCAAACAATAGAAGGCAGAGAAAAAACACACAAGGAAATTCTTACACAAACACAAAAACAAACACGCAAAACACAGGGACGCAAAAAAACAACTCAAACGAAGGGAAAACAAAAGGAATGAGAGAAAAAACACTGCAGCAACAAGACTAAAGAAATAATAAAAACAAAGAAAAAAGGATTTAAAACAGAATATGATATAAGTGAGACAAAGGATAAAAAATAATATTTGCAAAATCTGAATGTGAAGAAGGAAAGCCACGAAAAGCAGCAGCGGCAGCAGCAGTAATAATAATAATGATAATAATAATAATATAATAATATATAATGATAATAATAATAATAATAATAATAATAATAATAATAACAATAACTACTACTACAGTACTACCATTACTACTACTGCTTCTACCACTACTACTCTTATCAATCTTCTTGAAGCAAAAAACCAAACTTTCACTGCCCTTCACCAACTTTGGATTTTACTGTGTCTGTCCAGTGATTTTCTTCAAAACACTGATGAAACTAAAGGGTCACTCAGTGGAGCGCGTCTCTCCGACAAGGGCAACGTACTTTCCAAACCACTCTTCATTATGGGTTAGGTTTTCTCATCAATGATAAAGTTTTCGCAAAAAAGTGTTTTCCTGGTCCAGAATCTGTAATACGATCCGGATCGGTCCCAAAAGATAATCAATTGTTCCCTGGGACATGGGCTATCTACCCACCAAATTTGGTCCAAACCTGTCTTTTAGTTTTTGAGTGATCCAGCTAACAAACAAACAAGCAGGTGAAAACACTCTTTTGTCGGAGAGAAAACAGTTAGGGAAAGCAAATTAATATCCTGATAAAACAAGTGCCACATACGATAAGTACCATAAAGATACCGAGTGTAAAAAACAACGCGTACCACAAAGAAAACTTGAAAACCCACAGAGAGTGCATACCTCAGCAAAATCCAATACAATTCATGAGGTGATGCTGTAATTCCTCTTTTCTACCAGACGAACATTTTTGCTGTCTCACACAATTAATTAATTCTACGGTCTCTGTCTGCCCTGTTACACGATTGCAGAGACCACATACCTCCGTTAACGCCAATACAAATTAAAATCATTTTCTCCATCCGGATCCAAGTTCACCTAAAAATTAAATCAACTCTCCCTCGACCCACTGCCCATCTATCCACCAAATTTAAGCAAAATCTAATAACAACTTTTTGAGATACTTTGCACACAGACAGACACGAGCGAATGCAAAACCCCCTCTGACTTCGTTGATGGAGATGAAGAGTGAATCAAAGAAAAAGAGCGCCACAAAGAAAACGAATGCCACAGAAAACGAGCATCACAAAGAAAAAAATGACAAGTGCCAATGAAAACGAATATCACAAGGAAACGTGACACAAAGAAAACAAGTGCTACAAAGAAAACGAGTGCCAAAGAAATCGAAAGCCACAAAAGAAACAAGTGTCACAAAGCTAACGAGTGCCACAAAGAAAACGGGTGCCACGAAGAAAACGAGTGCCACAAAGAAAACGAGTGCCACAAAGAAAACGAGCGCATAAAAAGAAAATCCATAAGAAATTGGCCAAACTAATTAATCGAATAAAAACGAATATAAAAGCAAGAGAGAGAGAGAGAGAGAGAGAGTAAAAACGGACGAAAACCTGTGAAAAAGCGAGAGAAAACGGGGGATATCGAAAGAAAACGAGTAATAACTAGTGTAAATGTGTTCCCCATAAAGAAAACGAGCTTGCTTTGGCCCCCCCCCCTCTCTCTCTCTCTCTCTCTCCTTTCCTTCTTCCCCTTCCCCTTCCCCTCTCCCCTTTTTCCCCCCTCCACTCTCTTCCTCTTCCTCCTTTTCCTTCTCCTCTTCCTCTTGCCCTCTCTTCCTCTTTCTTCTCCCCCCCCCGTATATATATTTTTTGTGCAAAGAAGAAGGAACCAAAGGCCAGGAGCCCGCAAAATCGTTCCCTCCAAGAAACACATAAACAATACAACAGAGAGCCAAATTCAAGATCCGTTCGTTACGAGATGCCTGGACACACTGCGTTTGAAAGACTGGAGATCATAGGAAGAAGGAAATACAGACAGAGGGAGACAGTTCCAGAGCTGACCTGCTGCATAAATGAAGGACTGGGAGTAGCGGTTAACTCTTGCATTTGAGAGCTGGACAGAAAAGGGATGAGAGTTTGTTGCTAGACAGGTGCTACGTGCCCGCCGTAGTGGTGGAGGGATGCAAGCAGACACTTCAGAAGAGCAGTGACCATTGAAGTAGCGACAGAAAAGAGATAAAGATGCAACAGTGCGGCGAAGAGACAGAGGTTGAAGGGAGCCAGTAACAGGAGACGAAAAGCCTATTTACCTATTTCTCTCTCTCTCTCTCTCTCTCTCTCTCTCTCTCTCTCTCTCAACGAGGGGTTAGAGTGAGAAGCAATAAAGGCGAAAGCATCACTGGCGCCTGGCGGATATTGACCCCTAACCACATTACACTCACTGTCATAACGCACCCTCACGCTACACTCACTCTAATCTCACTCTGGGATCACTGGCTCACTCTAATCTCCCTCTGGGATCATTGGCTCAATCTGATCTCACTTTGGAATCACTGGCTCACTCTAATCTCACACTGGGATCAATGGTTCACTCTAACCTTGCTCTGGGATCACTGGCTCACTCTAATCTCACTCTTGGATCACTGGCTCACTCTAATCTCACTCTGGGATCACTGGCTCACTCTAATCTCACTCTAACCTCATTCTGGGATTATTGGCTCACTCTAATCACTCTAATCTCACTCTGGGATACCTTATTCACTTAATCTCAGTCTGGGATCACTGGCTCATTCTAATCTCATTAATCTCACTCTGGGATCAATGGTTCACTCTCACTCTAACCTCACTTTAGGATCGCTAGCTCACTCCAGTCTCACTCTGGGACCATTGGCTTACTCTAATCTCACTCTGGGATCACTTGCTCACTCTGATCTCAATAATCTCACTCAGGGATCACTGGCTGCCTCTAATCTCACTGATCTAATTCTGGGATCACTGGCTGAATCTAAAATCACCATAACCTCACTCTGGGATCACTCTCACTCAAATCTCACTTTAACATCACAACACCCTCACTCCAGTCTCACTCTAAACTCACTAATCTCACCTTGGGATCACATGTTCACTCTGGCTTCACTCTAGGATCAATTTAAGCTCATTCCCAGTTCAATGTAGGTTCTGACTCAGCTCGCATTATGGGCTCACTCTTAGCTCACTCTACCCTTTAGGTACTTCACTATCTATCTATCTATCTATCTATCTGTGTCTATCAATATTATATGTACAGTACAGTTTTTTTTTCTTGTTTTAGCTTTCTCAACCCATTTCTCTCTCTCTCTCTCTCTCTCTCTCTCACACACACACACACACACACACACACACACACACACACACACACACACATCAAAAACACTATCACAATCACCATCCAACACAAAACCCACTTCGGCTCACAAGCGCATCTCGGCTCCACCCCACCAAATAACGCACAAACACCCCCCAAACACCCCTACACCCAGAATACACCCCCCCGGCATACACTTATTCATTCTATTCACCACGCGAAAGAATATGTGAGCTCTGTCTGCCGATGTGGGGGTGTGAAAGTGCGTGAGCCGAAAATGACAAGAGACGAAAGTGTAGAAGGAATGTAATATCTAGATGGGTGGGGGAGGGAGAGAGGGAGGGGAGACGGGGGAGGGATGGAGGGAGGAAGAGGGGGGAGGGAAGGGAGGGTGAGGTGGGGAGGGAGGGAGGGAGGGAAGAGAGGAGGAGGGATGGAGGGAGGAAGATTGCGTGGGAGAGGAGAGGGGATGGAGGGAGGGGAGGGTGAGGTGGGGAGGGAGGGATGGAGAGTGGAGTGACAGGGCGGGATGGAGGGGTGGGGAGGATGGGGGATAGGAGGGGGAGGAGGGAGAGGGAAGAAGTGTAGGGACAGAGGAAGGAGGAAAAAGGTAGGGGATGAAATGAGAGGGAGAAGGGTAGGAATGGGGGAGGGGAGGTAGAGGAAGGTTTCGGGAAGGATGGGATGAGAGGAAGGGGAGGGAGAGATGGGAGGGAGGGAGGGAGGATGAGAAGGATGAGGGGGTGTGGGGGAGAGAATGGGGATGGTCATGAAGAAGAAAAATGGGGGTGGGAGGGGAATGAGGTGGGAGGGGGAGGAAGAGGGAGGGGAGATGGGAGGGGGAGGAAAAGTCTGATGGAAGAGAGAGAGAGAGAGAGAGACAGACAGACAGACGGACAGACAGACAGACAGAGACAGAGACAGAGAGAAAGAGAAAAAAAAAAAAATGGAGAGAGAGAGAGAGAACAACAGGATCAAGGAATTTATTTTTATGAAGCACAAACGTATTTCAAGAACAAATTTATTCCAAGCTCGCTGCCTCAAGACGACTAGGCATCTTAAAGACACACGAAAACAGCTCCAAGAAATGAGGATGATAAAAAATAAATAAATAGAAATAAAAATCTATCTTAATCTCAATAAAATCGTCTGGAGATAATGGGAATAAAGAAATAAATTGTCGCCTACAGAAAAGAATAAGGATAAAAAAATAATAAAAGGGATGGTTAATATGATGAAAATTTACAGCAATGCGCAAAAGTTGGTTGACAAGCTTCTGCTAAAAATTGTATCCTGCCTTCCATATATATTTTTTTCTGTGTGTGTGTGTGTGTGTGTGTGTGTGTGTGTGTGTGTGTGTGTGTGTGTGTGTGTGTGTGTGTGTGTGCTTCATATTGCTGTCACAATAACAATAACTCACACAACATCTTGCACTGCCGCGGCTGTAAGGCGATTGTAAACCAGCTTTTATCATGGTAGTAAATTGAGATGAAGTGGGAATGGAGTGGGAAGAAGATCAAGGCCTCTCCACGGTAGAAGAAGGAAAAAAAGGTGAAAAAGAAATAGAAGAAAAGAGAAGTAAAACAAGAAGAGGTGCCAAGACACAGAAGACCCGTCCCCGGCAGTCATTTTAGTGCTGACGTATAAACGCAACAGGATATCTAATCAGAGATGACACATCAGATCTGGAGTAAACCGGGTGAAAATTGACGATTTTATGCCCATTTCAATTTTTAGGCCCGATCCCCCTGACACTGACCCCCCTTACCGCTACCTTGGGGGTGACCCCCCTGATGTAATGAGGCAGGTTATAGGATGCAGGTATGAAAGACGCACCTTTAGGTTTTGGTTGCATGTCGATATGAAGAATTTGAAACGAGCGATGGCGAAACAAAACCTTTTTTTTTTCTTTTTTCTTTTTTTTTACATTTTTGGGGGATAGAGCCTGGGTCTTGGCCCAATTTGGCCCAAAATTTACTCAGGTGAGGTCATAGCCCATCATCCCTGTAACTGTAGTCAACATCGCACCAGTAGTTTTCGCATAAAGTTGTTAACAAACAAACAAACCGAGTGAAAACAAAACCCGTGTAATAAAGAAGACAAGAAGAAGAAGAAGAAGAAAGAGGAGGAGGAGGAGGAGAAGAAGAAAGAAAAAACAGAGTATAACAAGAATGATAAGAGAAAGAGAGAGGAAGAAAGAGGAATAAAGAGAAAGAGAGGAGGAAGGATGGGTGTCTCTCCCTCCTTCACGCTCTCTCGCACACCTTGGCTAAACTGACACTCACTCTCTCACTTTCACTCACTTTCTCCTTCACTCGCTCACTTTCACTTCCTCACTATCTTTCAACTATTCATTCACTCGCTCACTCTGATTATCCTTCACTCATTCCTTCACTCGCTCACTTTCACTATCATTCATTCCTTCACTCGCTCACTTTCACTATCATTCATTCCTTCACTCGCTCACTTTCACAATCTTTCATTCATTCCTTCACTCGCTCACTTTCACTATCATTCATTCCTTCACTCGCTCACTTTCACTATCATTCATTCCTTCACTCGCTCACTTTCACTATCATTCATTCCTTCACTCGCTCACTTTCACTATCATTCATTCCTTCACTCGCTCACTTTCACTATCATTCATTCCTTCACTCGCTCACTTTCACTATCATTCATTTCTTCACTCGCTCACTTTCACTATCATTCATTTCTTCACTCGCTCACTTTCACTATCATTCATTCCTTCACTCGCTCACTTTCACAATCTTTCACTCATTCCTTCACTCGCTTACTTTTACTCATCATCTTTCACTTAATCAATTCACTTTCACTCCCTATTTCACTAATTCCTTCACTCACTTTCACTCTCTCCTTGTCAGTCACTCATTCCTCCACTATCTCACATTCACTTCCCTGGCATTCGTTTTCTCAGACACTTTAGTTCACTTCTGGATTCTCTCTCTCTCTCTCTCTCTGTACTGTCTGCCCGTCTGTCTCTTAAAAATATTGCTCACTTATTTCAATTAACAAAAAAATATATATATATATTATATATGATGATATTAATGACCAAGATCATCATCATAATCGCCACCATCACCACCACAACCACCACCACCACCATCACCACCACAACCATCTTCCTCTTCGTCATCAACACCATCTTCCTCTTCATCATCGACACCACCACCACCACTACAACCACCACCATCATCACCAAAAACTTCCCTTTCATCATTATCATCATCATCATCACCACCACCACCACCATCATCATCACCACCATCATCACTACCATCATCATCATCATCATCATCATCACCACCACCACCACCACCACCACCATCATCATCACCACCATCATCACTACCATCATCATCATCATCATCATCATCATCATCATCACCACCACCACCACCATCATCATCATCATCATCATCTTACCCTATTATGGCGATAGATAAACTGAAGAATTATGCAGAAAAGATAGATACCACAGGCCTGATAGATAATATAATGATGAGT
>NC_137038.1:9410399-9415399 GCF_032717465.1 Coenobita brevimanus
TAAAGAAATAGGAAGCATAATTAATAATGCAGGGAGTGTGTGTGTGTGTGTGTGTGTGTGTGTTTGTAACAGACAGATGGATATAGACAGACAGACAGATATACAGATTGATTGGTAGAGAGAGAGAGAGAGAGTTACAAAGACCTGCTGACTACACAGAACTTACTATTATTTCTGTGACAAGAATGAAATAGAAAAAAAATCCCCCCAAAAATAGTCCGTTACCTAAATAATCGTCCATTCTCTAAAAAATCGTCCGTTCCCTAAAATCGTTCGTTTCCTTAAAAAAAAAAAAAAATCGTCAGTTCCCTAAAAAATCGTCCGTTTTCCTAAACAATCGTCCGTTTCCCTAAAAAATCGTCCGTTTCTCTAAAAATCGTCCGTTCCCTAAAAAAAAATCGTCCGTTCCCTAAAAAATCGTCCGTTTCTCTAAAAATCGTCCGTTCCCTAAAAAATCGTCCGTTTCTCTAAAAATCGTCCGTTCCCTAAAAAATCGTCCGTTTCTCTAAAAATCGCCCGTCTCCCAAAAATTGCGGTGCGGGAGGGGTAAACCGCTGTGCAGGATCACTTTAGGACGAAACTCTTGAGTCTTGTGGTAAAAGTCTGGGGAAGTTAGAGAGAGAGAGAGAGAGAGAGAGAGAGAGAGGAAATAAGAGCACCCCTCTCTCTCTCTCTCTAAATTTCTTCGTAATGGTTCCCTGTTTTTTTTTCTTTTCCCTTTTCGTACATAATATTTCTTCAATTATGTTTTAGCTGTCTATGTGTATGTATGTATGTGTATTTCTGTCTCTCTGTATGTGTGTATGTATGCATCTATGTGCTGTACCGATCTCTCTCTCTCTCTCTCTCTCTCTCTCTCTGACAACTTCTCTCCCTTTCACAACTTTCCGCTTCCACTCAGCCTCTCCTGTACACTTTCTCATATCTTCATTTACTCTCTCTCTCTCTCTCTCTCTCTCTCTCTCTCTCTCACACACACACACACACACACGCACAACTAAGAAAACAGAGAGCCCCATCATATGCGTAGCTTACGCAAGGTCTGGTGATCCAATTAGGGAGGCCATCTGAACGTGATGTTAAATTGGTTGTTTGGGGTGCATTGTGGGAGATGGGGAGGGGAGGGGAGGGGAGGGGAGGAGGAAATAGAAGAGAAGAGAAGGGAAGGGAAGAGAAGGAAATGGAAGGGAAGGGGAGGGGATGGGTAGGGAGGGAGAGAGAGAGAGAGAGAGAGAGAGAGAGATTGAACCGTGACTTGTGGAAAATCCTTTAGCTTAACTGAGAGAGAGAGAGAGAGAGAGAGAGAGAGAGAGAGAGAGAGAGAATAAGCTAAATCGTCTGGTATTAGCTGCCACAGAAAACGAGAATTATTTCAGCTAAGACACAGCTAAAATTCCACTTTTTTCTCAACCACTCGAAATTTTGCTTAGCTGTCACTCTCCATTTTTTTTTTACCTTTTTTCACTATTAAGTACAAAATTTACACTGCCTTGAGCCTGTAAATAACCTGTAAAAAATAAAACAAACAAACCTATAATGTCTAAAATATAATCAAAACACTTACAGGACAAAACCAATTATGTCAGAAAGTTTCATTGATTTTCGTTCACTATCTTTTGCCCTTTTTTCGCCTACAGACACGAATCTCCTTAAATATAATCAGTAAAATGTTCAGAACTTACACTACAATTAATCAGTTCATAAAGTTCATCTGTTTTCGTCGAGTATTTTTCCACATTATTATTATTATTATTATTAGTAGTAGTAGTAGTAGTAGCAGAGTGGTAGCAGTAGTGGTGGTGGTGGTGGTGGTGGTGGTGGTGGTGGTAGTAGTAGTAGCTAAAACCCCAGGCTCATCTGAACGTGAACCCAGTGGACTGCAGGCTGAAATTGTACTTTTTTTCTTCACAGTTTACCATCCTCCTTTCTAGGGTGATAAGGGGAATGAGGGATATTTGTACAACCAGGCAGCTCCACCACCCGGCCATACCAGTGCCACCACGTGAAGGCCTTCCTCACCAGTCAAACCCACAAATAATAATCATCCACCTGTGTTCTTGAAAATTAGTGCACCATGTTCTAAATTTAATCACATCTGTAATGGGATACAAGTAATCAATCCCCAAAGTGTCACCCATTTTCCCCAATAAATTTTTCCCCAATACTGATTACAGACAAACTTCCTCTCAACTACATCCCACAAAGCTCAAATTTCAATCACATTATTATCCCATTATAGATAATTTCCCAAAGTTTCACCAGATTTCCCCAACAACCTTTTCCCTCAAACCGGCTACAAACAAACCCTTCAGAACTGTTTTCATTTCTAACTCACAATACTCAAATATCAATCTCTTCTTCATCCCACTACACCAGATAATTTCCCAAAGTTTCACCACATTTCCCCAACAACTTTTTCCCGCTACAAACAAACATTCCTCATAAACTATTTTAAATTGTAACTCACTTATTTCAAATTCCAATCACTTCTTCATCCCACTAAACCAAATAACTTCCCAAAGTTTCACCACATGTCCTCTAAAACTTTCTCCCCAATGCCGGTTACAAACACCCCCCACCCCACCCCAACACCCCAGCTTTTACACTCGGCCACGGCAATTAATGGAAAGGAAAACTGGAGAGAAAATTAAATTCGATGAGGAAACCAGGTTGACGGAAGCTGGAGGGAGGGAAGGAGGGAAGGAGGAAGGGAAGGAGGGAAGGAAGGGAAGGAGGAAGGGAGGGAGGCAAGTGGGAAATAAGATGGGAAGACGGAGTGAGGGATAAATGAAAGCATGAAAGGAGGAGAGGAAGGAAGGAGGGGCAGACGGAAAGAGGGAGGGAGGGAGGGAGAGATATAAGAGAGGGAGGGATAAAGAAAAACATGAAGGAACGGAGAGAAAAGGGGGAGGGAAAGAGAAAGAAAGGAGAGGATGGGGAAAAAATGAAGAAGGGAGAAAAGAGAGAAGAAAAAGGAAGGAAGAGAGGGAGGGGAGAATGGTGGAGGAGGAGGGAAGCAGGAAGAAATGAAGGAAAGAGGAAATGCACAAAAGGGAGGAAGGAAAGGAAGGAGAAAGGACACAAGGAGGAGGAAGGAGGAGAGAGATATGGAAGGAAGGAAGGAAAGAAGATAATGATGAAGAAAATGAAGAAGAAGAAGAAGAAGGAGAAAAAGGTGAAGAAGAGAGAGAGAGAGAGAGAGAGAGAGAGAGAGAGAGGCTGTAAGACCTCTATCTCTCCCACTTTGATCTTGTCCCCTCCCCCCCTCTCCCTAAATCCCTCCCTCCCTCCAAAGTCATTCTCTTACGCTCTAGGGGAGGGAGGGAGGAGGGAGAGGGAGGAAGGGAGGTGAAAAAGGAGAGGAAAAAGGGAGGAGGAAATTAAAGGGGGGAGGAAGAAAGGAGAGAGAGAGAGAGAGAGAGAGAGAGAGAGAGACAGACAGACAGACTGACAGACAGACAGACAGAATCAAACACCAAACAATTATATTAGTCCCTCCAAGAGTCTGTAATTTGAAGAAAACGGTGACTGTGGTATTTAATTTATGAGACTAGGACAAGGATAGCAGAGAGAGAGAGAGAGAGAGAGAGAGAGAGGTCATCGTGCTGAAAAGGTCAATTGCAATACTTACGATGTTGAAGAGCTGCCACCCCACTGATAATAATAATAATAATAATAATAATAATAATAATAATAGTAAAGACAATAATAAAAAAAAATAAAAATCACCAAAATCATCTTGCTCCAAAAACTTAATAACAATACGGTAATAATAATAATAATAATAATAATAATAATAATAATAATAATATATGCGAATTACAACCCATAGCATACATCATATAATTCTTCTATCTATCACATGTCGATTGAGTGAGATGGAGAGAAACTCGTACTGAAGGGGTTAAGGCTGGCTCAATTTCAATAAACCCCTCCCTGAATAAAATCGTCTGAAGTCCTGTCTCTCCTTAGAGCCTCTTCCTAAGCGATTTATTTTGTTTATTACACCTCTCCGTCCTCCTCTGTGCCACTTAAATCAAATATCATCATACTCTGCATAAATAAAATGCAAAACGACATTACCCCGCTGAATCCATAAAATAAATCGGTAAGGAAGAGGTGTTAAGAGTCTATATATACAGGTATGAGCAAAAGTTTGACGACCGTTCTCAACCAGCATCGTGTCCTTTCTGTGTGTGTGTGTGTGTGTGTGTGTGTGTGTGTGTGTGTGTGTGTGTGTGAATTTGTATTTTTGCTTCTGGCTGTATCGAGAATCGCATAAATAAATAACCTGATAAATAAAAAAATAAATAAATAATAAAAATCATATGGAAAGAAAGGGAAATTATAAACGTTTCTTCAACAAACGTTCCTCATCAAGACTGGAAACGTTTCTCAATTATATCATACCCATTACGCACTCAGGCAGAGAGAAGGCAGGGAAGAATAGGGAAAAAAATAGGAATATAACAATGTAGAAAGAGTGAGGAAGGAAGGAAGGAGAGGGGAAGAGGAGGGAACGAAGGGAGGAAGGAATGAGGGAAGGAGGAAGGAAGGATGAAAAAGTGAGGGAGAGGGAGGAGAGAAGGTCAGAAGGAAACAGGGAGGAAAGAGAGGAAAGAAATGAGAGCAAGCGAGGGAGGGAGGGAGGAAGGAAGGAAAGAGGATGGAAAGAAGGATGAAGGGAAGGAGGGAAGGAAGGAAAGGAGAGGGAGGGAAAGGAAGGAAGAAGGAAGGAAGGAAGGAAGGGGGGATGCGAGAGAGTAAAGAGAAGAGGATGAGAAACAGGAGGGAAATGAGAGAGAAATAAAGAAAGAGGAGGGAGGAAAGCAGACAAGAGAAAAAAGGAGGAAATGAGAAAAAAATACTTGAGGAAGAAGGTGGTAGGAAAGGAGAGAAAAAATGAAAGAAAGAGAGAAGGGAGAGAGAGAGAGATAAGAAAGGAAAGAGGGAGGCGAGGAAGGAAGGAAGGAAGGAAGGAGATAATTAGGGATTAAGAT
>NC_137038.1:9420399-9425399 GCF_032717465.1 Coenobita brevimanus
AAGGGCACTGAATGTTCGAGGGACAAAAACTGCACGAGCAAAAAAAAAAAAAAAAAGGGAAAGACAAAAACAAAATGGCATGCAAATACAGGCCATGAAAACAGAGCCACAAAACTGTCAGAAATGTACCAAATACTTCAAGAAAACAAAAAGAAAACAAAAAAAAGGCTAAATAAAAACCAAACACAAGCTATATGCATAAGGAATAAACAAACACAGACACAAAATAAGCCAAACAAATAACAAATAAGGGAATCAAACAGAATCACATAAAATTTAAAAATATAATATTGAATGTAATGAAGCAAACATAACGAAACAAACACAAACACAAGCCCCAGATAAGCCAAACAGAAAAAAAAATAGAGGACTCAAACATTACAAAAAAAAAAAAAACTAAGAGCTTTAATAATTAACCTAGTATCTTATCTAAAATTACAGGGAAACAAAAAACAAACAGCAACAAACACAAACAACGACAAACAATATACACAACCAACAAGGGTCAAACAGCAACAAAAAATCAGGGCACAAAAAAGGCTAAAACATACACATCCAAAATGCAAACAAGGCAAACAAGAAGCAAATAAAGGAGTCAAACTGTGCAACATAAAAAAAAAAAAAAAAATACACCCACAGCCAGAACCAAACATGAAACAAACACAAAGTCAACCAAAAAGATCTCAAACAAACGCATCCAAAAAGCAAACAAGAAGTAAATACAGGAGTCAAACAGTCCAACATAAAAAGAACATAGAGACAAAAAATAGACAAAAATCAATCAACAACAGCTCAAGTAAACACATCCAAACAGCAACCAAGACAAACATGAAACAAATCATGGAGTCAAACAGCATGACATACAAAGAAAAAACACACACATGAGAACACCAACAAAACAACCCAGGAAACACAAAACAAGGAAAACCAAACAATCAAACATCAAACAATGCAAACAAGAGGCAAACAAAGGAGTCAAACAGTACGACATAAAAAAAAAACAGCCAAAACACCACTCCATACAAACATGAAACACAAAATCAACCCAAAACAAACACATCCAATTATCAAACAAGAGGCAAACAAAGGGGTCAAACAGCACGACATAAATCAAGCGTGTCGTTTCAGGGATGGAGGGTCGGTCGCTACTGAAGGCGACTTAGGCAAAACGACCTCATAGCCGCATAATTCCCTACCGTAAAAGCAAAATGACTATCTGGCTCAATCTCTCTAATTTTCTCACTTTCTCACGGATTTTCTTGCTTTTCCTCACTTTCTCTCATGGATTTTCTTGTTTTTCCTCACTTTCTCTCATGGATTTTCTTGTTTTTCCTCACTTTCTCTCATGGATTTTCTTGTTTTTTCTCACTTTCATGGATTTTCTTGTTTTTCTTCTCTCATGGATTTTTTTGTTTTTCCTTACTTTCTCTCATGGATTTTCTTGTTTTTTCCTTCTCATGGATTTTCTTGTTTTTTCTCACTTTCTCTCGTGGATTTTCTTGTTTTTTTTTTTCTAATTTTCTCTCATGGATTTTCTAGTTTTTTCTCACTTTCATGGATTTTCTTTTTTTGTCTTTCATAGATTTTCTTGTTTTCCCTAACTACTTTCTTTAATGTATTTTCTCGTTTTTTCTCACTGTCATGGATTTTCTTGTTTTTTTCTCACTCTCTCTCATGGATTTTCTTGTTTTTTCCTCACTTTCATGGATTTTCTTGTTTTCTTCTCACTCACTGATTTTCTTATTTTTTCTCACGGATTTTCTTTTTTTTTACCTCATGGACTTTCTTTTCTTCTCTTTCTCTCATGGATTTTCCTTTTTTCTCTTTCGCTGATTTTCTTGTTTTTTCTTTTTCCCATGGATTTTCTTATTTTTTCTCAAGGATTTTCTTTTTTTTTTCACTTCATGGATTTTCTTTTCTTCTCTTTTTCTCATGGATTTTCTTTTTTTTCTTTCTCATGGATTTTCTTTTTTCTCTTTCTCTCATGGATTTTCTTTTTTTCCCATTCAAAAATTTTTTTTTGCTTCTCGTTTTCTCTCAGTTTCCTGTTTTTCTTTCTGGCATGGTTTCTCTTGCTTTTTTTTCTCATTTTCTCTCGCAGTTTTTTTTTTCTTTCTCCCAGCTTTCTTTTTTCACTTTCATGGATTTTTTTTTCTCATTTTCTCTACCTCGCTCACTCTAATTTTCTCACTTTCTCTCATGGTTTTTCTTACTTTTTTCTTACTTTCACTTTCTTTCTTTTTTTTTCATTTTCTCTACCTTGCTCACTCTCTAATATTCTTTCCCTCATGGTTTTTTTTCTTGCTTTCTCCTCACTTTCATTGTTTCTTGTTTCTCCATTTGCTCTACCTCGCTCACTCTAATTTTCTCACTTTCTGTCCTGGGGTTTCTTATTCTTTCTCACTTTCTCTCATGGATTTTCTTTTTTTTCTTTCTTGTTTTTTTCTCATTTTCTCTCGTGGATTTCGTTTTCTCACTTCATTTTTTTTCTTGCTTTTTGTCATTTTCTCATAGATTTTGTTTACTTTTGCTCACTTTCTCTAACTCACTCTCTTTATTTTTTCTTTCACTTTCTCTCAAGCGTCTTTATTTTTCTCACTTTCTCTCGCTCACTCTCTCTAATTTTCTTTCTCGTGGATTTTCTTGATTTTTTCTCACTATCTCACTCACTCTCTCATTTTTTTCTCACGTAATTTTTTTTTCTTTTTCATATTTTTCCTTGTTTTTTCTCTCACTTTCTCCCACGTGTTTTTTTTTTTTCGCTTTCTCTCGGTCTTCGTTTTATCTCGGTTTTTATACTACTCTCTCTCTCTCTCTCTCTCTCTCTCTCTCATAAAAGTCAAAATGGCGCCCCCCTCACACCTTACCTCTGGCACTATCTTCTTTTCTCACTTTCTTTCTTTTTCTCTCATACTTTCTCACTTTCTTACTTTTATCATATTCGCTACCATCTCAACGCCCCATGATTCTCTCTCTCTCTCTCTCTCTCTCTCTCTCACATGCATATTTTGATTTATTGTTAGTGTTGTTGTTGTTATTGTTATTATTAATGTTATTATTATTATTATTATTATTAGTAGTAGTAGTAGTAGTAGTACTATTATTATTATTAGTAGTAGTAGTAGTAGTACTATTATTATTATTATTTATTATTATTGTTATTATTATTACGTTCTTCTTCTTCTTCTTCTTCTTCTTATTATTATTATTATTATTATTTCCAATTCAGTATCAAAGATCTACCTATCTATCTACCTATTGCCAGACGCCTTAATCCCTTATAAGGGGTCGCCACAAACAAATCGCCTCCACGTCACCCTGTCCCCTGGCATTTCACTGCCCCGCTCCCAATTATTCACACCCCCTCTCTCATATACCTCTCCACTCCATCCCTCCATCTCATCCTTGGCCTTCCCCTCCCTCTCTCCCCCTCCACCTCACTCACATACACTCTCCTCGTCAGTCTCTCACTCTCCATCCTCTCCACATGGCCAAACCACCTCAGCGTGTTTCTCCTAATGCTTCCTATCACATCCACATCCACACAACAACGATCAAAGACGTTTTTTTAATTTATGCTTATCTTTTCATTAACCAAATAAAAATAATTAAAAAGTAATGACAAAGTCACAACAGACCAATAGATAAATAAAATAAAATAAATCAATAAAATGAGCTACACTTTATTCCTTTTAACTCTGCCTTATTCTCGTAACTCAGAGCCGAATAACAAAGGCTCTTCATTCTTCCCGTAGCACTTCTTCGTGACTGGCACCAAATTCTAGCGCTAATTTCTTAAATGCAAGATGGAGAGATAGAAATTTTTCGCCACGTTAAAGTGAAAGGAGAACATTCTTTAATTTCTTGTGCAATCTTGGAAAGAGAGAGAGAGAGAGAGAGAGAGAGAGAGAGAGAATCAGAATGAGAAACTAAAAACTCATCGACCCTTAAAAAAAAAACAGAAAAGCGAAAAAACAAAAAAAGCTTCAACAGGGTGAGTCAAAAGTCTCCTAGTGAGGCGGTTATGGTTCTCGTTCCAACACTCCCCCTGCTATTATTTCCCGCCTGGCTATTATTCCTGCCTGGCTATTATCTCCCCTATTATTTCCCGGCGATACTAACGACTAATTGCTTCATTATCACGTAATTAAGCGAACTAGGAGGTCAACCCAGCCTTAGGTCGGATGATGATGATGATGATGATGATGATGATGATGATGATGATGATGAGGAGGAGGAGGGGGAGGAAGGGAAAAAGGATGATGATGATGATGATGATGATGATGATGGTGGTGGTGTGGTGGTGATGATGATGATGATGATGATGAGGATGATGATGATGAGGAGGAGGAAGAGGAGGAGGAGGAGGGTGGTGATGGTGAAGATGTTGATGATAATGAAATCAGACTATAAATAATAAACCAAAACAACAACAACAACAATAATATTAATCATCATCATCATCCAATCCTACACTGCCCCATGAGGAGCGTAGGAGCCCGGGGCTAGGCAGTTGGTCCTGACATTTAAGATGAGAGTGACCAGCCTCACTCATCCCTGAGTGGCATTACATGAGCAATAACCCCAACCATCCCTTGGATATAAACCTTCACCGGCTCAATCCGATTGGAGCGCAATAATTACCCACTAAACCACCAGGCGCCAAAATTTGGTTATATGGTTACTATCCAGCGTAGTAAATGGTTTCCTGGTGCACAGGAAACCATTTGGCTTGTCACTCAGTGTAGAGTCACCCACAGGCTGTAGGAAGTGGAAAGAATGAAGGAAAGAAAGACAGAAGAGGGAGTGTAAAGTCACCCGTAAGCAGAAGGACAAGGAAAGAATGAAGGAACGAAAGACAGAAGAGAATGGAAGGAAAGAAGGATGGAGAGGAAAGGGCAGACACCCGAGAGCAGCACTACATCGAGTGAGTGGATGGTGAGCGCCCCCACCTACCACAAGATAATAATAAATAATAATACCAAGCTTCTTAAATCGCA
>NC_137038.1:9430399-9495399 GCF_032717465.1 Coenobita brevimanus
TCAGTTGACGTTTGTTCATTGAGAGGTGTTGTACAGTAACTTGTGATATTCTTCATCACTCATCTCTATTATATGTACTGTACGTATTTATTCACTTATTTATTCATTTACCTCTTTATTATGATGTGTGTGGGAGTGTGTTGGCGGTAAATAGCTAGCATGACTCACTAGAAAAGGGAGTGAATTTTAGTGTGAAAAGTGTTATGTTTATTTGGTGTTGCCTAGTGATCAGGCATTGGCTTCTACAACCACGCAATTTTTCATTATTCATTTATTTGTTTATGAAGACAAATGAATGGCGTACTGAGTAAAATTAGTTGTGAATGTAGTGTTGGTTTAGAGCTAATGATACGCACTCATCCATCCCTTCGGCAGTACACAATGATTAACTATCCTTTTAGCTGACTTAATTGGGCCTCAGCTGGAACGATACAGGAAATTTGCATGGCCCCTACGCAAGGATGACACGCAAAATCGTTAAGAGTTTCATTCATCTGTGCTATTATTCAGTGGTTATTAATTTATTTGTTTATTGGGAAGTGAAAATACCATAGTGAGTGTCAACCTAATAATAATAATAATACGGTAATAATAATGATGATGATATTCATCCTTGATTTTTAAGAGGTTATTCAATTATTTTTTCTTATGAAGTGAAAATACCAAATGGCGAGTCAAAATACGGTAATGGTGATCGCAATAATAATAATAATAATAATAATAATAATAATCCACTTGATGTGCTACTCTCGCGTGACTGCCGTTTTCTCTCTTCCTTCTTTCCTTCCGTCCTCTTGTATTTTTTCCCTTTCATTCTTCCCTCTTTCTTCTGTCTATGGGTAATTCTACACTGAGTGACAAGCCAAATGGTTTCCTGTACACCAGAAAACCATTTACTACGCTGGGTGGTGACCATATACCCAGGTTATGGCGCCTGGTGGTTTAGTGGGTAATTAAGGCGCTCCAGTCGGATTGAGCCGGTGCAGGTTTATATCTAGGAAGCGGTTGGGGTTTATTGCTCACGTAATGCCACTCAGGGATGTGTGAGGCTGGTCACTCATCTTAAATGTCAGGACCAACTTGCCTAGCCCCAGGCTCCTACGCTTCTCATGGGGCAACACAGGATTAGATGATGATGATGTTAATAATAATAATAATAATAATAATAATAATAATAACGGTGATGATGATGATGATGATAATAATAATAATAATGATTAAGATGATGATAATAATAATAATAATTTGTGTCAAAAGAATCACCAACCTCACACTATTTCCCTATTATTATTAATTTTTATGTATCTGTTTTAATAAGAAATACTTAACGTGGAATGAGCTGGCAATAAATGAGCTCGTTGCCTTTAATAATTTAGTTACTGTTTATCTAACTCGGTTAATTAGTCTCCATATTTAATTACACCTGCCTAGTAATTAACCCCTAAAATAAGGTGTCATTTATCTATCTCAAGACGATTTTATTCAGCTCAGGGGATTCTTTATTTTCATTTATTTTTATTTTAGATTTTATTCGATTTTTATTTTTTAGTTTGTACTTGTTTCTTTTTATAAATTTATTTGATAAGGGGAAAAAGAAATGTGTGGTAATCATAGGGGCATCTGCCTTCTTAGTGTAATAGGAAAAGTATATGGTAGGATACTTATTGACAGAGTTAAGGAAATAACAAAGGAATTAGTTTGAGAAGAAAAGGGAGGCTTTAGGAAGGGAAGAGGTTGTGTAGATCCGATATTCGTTCTTAGATCTTTAGTGGAAAAGTTTCCAGAGAAGGGAAAGAAGTTGTATGCGGCCTTCATGGATTTGGAGAATGCATATGACAGGGTGGATAGACAAGGATTGTGGAAAGTACTAAGAATATATGGAGTAGATGGGAAGTTGTTGAATGCAGTGAAGAGTATGTATGAGGGGGCTAAGGCTGCAGTGCGTGTGGATAGTGAACTGAGTGAATTTTTCCATTTGAAGGTTGGGTTGAAACAGGGATGTGTCATGTCTTCATGGTTGTTCAATCTGTATATGGATGGGGTTATAAAAGAGGCACAAGGTAGGGCAGTGGATGTTGGAGTGGCCCTAATGAGAGAGGGCAGTGTTTGGAAACTCCCTGTATTGTTGTTTGCAGATAATACTGTGTTGTTAAGTGAACACGATGTGGAGCTGCAAGGCTTGGTGGATGAGTTTGGAATAGTAAGAAACTGAATCTAAAGGTGAATGTAGGGGAGTGTAAATTGATGGTCTTCGAGAGAGGTTGAGTCAGTGAATGTACAGTGAAGCCGGATGAGGAGGAAATGGAAAATGTGAGTACGTTTAAGTACTTGGGTAGCGTGATGAGTAAGGATGGAAGTTTGGAGGGTGAAGTGCTTGAAAGGTTGCTGGTTCCTTGAAAGCAGTGATAAGAAACAGGGAAGTGAGCATGGAAGTGAAAAAGTTACTACGTGACAGTATTGTGATACCAACTCTAACGTATGGTAGTGAAGCTTGGACCTTGTTGGAGGGACACAAGTCAAGAGTGAAAGCAGTGGAAATGAGTTATCTGAGAGGAACATGTGGAGTCACATGGAGAGACAGACTGACAAATAAGGATGTGAAGGAGCATTGTGGTGTGGATGTGGATGTGATAGGAAGCGTTAGGAGAAACACACTGAGGTGGTTTGGCCATGTGGAGAGGATGGAGAGTGAGAGACTGACGAGGAGAGTGTATGTGAGTGAGGCGGAGGGAGAGAGAGGGAGGGATGAAGTGGACAGGTATATGAGGGAGGGGGGTGTAAGCTGGAAGCAGGGCAGTGAAATCGCGGGGGACAGGGCGACGTGGAGGCGATTTGTTTGTGGCCAGCCCGTGTGAGTTTAAGGCGTCTGGCAATAGATAGATGGATTTTTATTTTTTATTTAATTTTATTTTTTTATTTATATGAACTGCAGGAAGCCTACGGTACCGGTATAGATCATGAACCCCTTCCCTACGAGGTCGAAATTAAACAGTAAAATAAACAGCCAGAGGGAAGGAAGTAAGTCCTCGTAATGAAGGGGTTCATTAGAATAATTTAGCAGATCATTATTAAAAATCCAACCATTAATTACCCCTTTGAAGACACAGGGTCCCGGGGCTAGGCTGGGGTAGATGTAGTAGATTTAAAGGTTGATACAGCAGATTTTAAGGGTAGACTGTCAATTTAAGGGCAGATCCAGTAGATTATGGGTAGATCCTGTAGATTTAAGGGTAGATACAGAAGATTTAGGGGCAGATTCAGTAGATTTAAGGGTAGATCCTGTATATTTAAGGGCAGATCTAGTAGATTTAGGGGTATATTAAGTAGATTTAAGGGTAGATCCAGTAGATTTAATAGATGACGGGGCTACTTCCCTTGGTGGCATTATTCAATATAATCGAAAAAGTCACCTCTTGGGGATCACACCTTTGCAGGGCTGTCACTCCGACCGGCGCGCCCTGCCGACTATGCCACCAGGCGCCTAAGATGGACCTTATTTATTTATTTATTTATTTGCGTTATCCCAGACGGTTTTATTCACCATGAGAAAGATAAGTAGGTAAGTGCTTTCTCTTTTTTTATTATATATATATATATATATATATATATATATATATATATATATATATATAAATATATATATATATATATATATATATATATATATATTCCAACCTTCAGAATATAAATAAAAAGCGTTTTCGTAGCCCAGGAGCTAATGGTTCAACATCTTAACTGAGAGAGAGAGAGAGAGAGAGAGAGAGAGAGTGACGCAGTTCATTCGCCGAACACAATTTCACCGGAATCGCTTGTACGTTTTCGGCTCCGTATATTTTTATTTTTACTCCCACACTCGCGGGGCAAAAGTGTGTGTGTGTGTGTGTGTGTGTGTGTGTGTGTGTGTGTGTGTGTGTGTGTGTGTGTGTGTCAGTTTTATCCTATTTTAACCAAATTTGCTGGAAGGGTTGAGACAGTCCATGAGGAACGGCTTTTTTTTTTTTTTACATCAAAGGTCAAGGTCACAGAGACAGGTCAAATGTTCAGTGAGCAATTCAACTTAAGTTTTCTTTATCCCATTTACACTAAACTTTGGGGAAGGGTTGAGGGTAAGGCAAGAATGAAATTATTTGGTTTTGAGAACATTCAAAGGTCAGAGTCACAGGGTAGGGCCAGTGTTCGACCCATGTGTTTGGTTGCTAACAATATGTTTTATTCCGATTCCAAACTTGGTGGAAGTGTTGAGGGTCAGCCAAGGAAATCTTTTACTTTTTAGAACAGTAGGTCAAAGGGCGTGGTCATAGGGCAAGGCCAACATATTATATATTTTTTCATTTACACCAAACTTTGTGGAAGGGTTGAAGATAAGGCAAGAATAAACGGATTCGATTTTTAGAACACTGACGTAAAGGTTAGGGTCAGAAGGAAAGGTCAGGGTTTAAGGTCAAAGGGCAAGGTCAATTTAAAGTTTTCTTTTTATTTGAACTAAACTTCATGGAAGGGTTAAGGGTCAGGCATGAATGATGGGATGCATTTTTTTAAACAATCAAAGGTCAGGGTCACATGGCAAGGTCAAGTTTCTGTGTGTGTGTGTGTGTGTGTGTGTGTGTGTGTGTGTGTGTGTGTGTGTGTGTGTGTGTGTGTGTGTGTGTGTGTTGCTATCAGATGCTGAGAAATGAACTTCTTTGCCTAACTGCACAGCATAAATAAGACGCCGAGTTGTAGTGCCCAAGTATTCTCGCCTGATAATGAAGCTCCCAAACACTCTTTCCTGAGCGATTTATTTTGTTGTTTACATCTTACTGTCCTAGTCTGTGTTATGTAGATGCTTCCGATGCCGTCATACTCGGCATAAATAACGTACAAAAGGGCATCAACCAGCTATATCCAGAAATAAATCGCTAAGGGAGAGGTGTTACGGAGCTCCCACCCACGAGAATACGGGTCGATAAGATAACAGGAATGACAATGAACCACGTCACGGATGCAAAACAGCTCTTGTCTCTCCTTATCAGTCTCTTATCAATCAAGTACTTCACCCCGAGGACGTACGGGGGCGGTCGGGAATATCGGGTCCGCTTTTGTGGCGACGAATTGCGCAACCCTTATGCCATACCCAGGGACGAGGCTCAGCAGTCCGTTCCCTCAGCACCAGCAGGCATCCTACACATTCCTCCACCACCACCACCACCACGTGTCACCAACCCCCCCCCCCGGCTAAAAATCTCACCGAAAAAAACAATCGTCCTGTGCTACTACTACTACTACTACTACTGCTACTACTACTACTAGTACAACTACTACTACTACTACAACTACTGCTACTAGTACTACTGCTGCTGCAACAACAACAACAACTACTACTACTAATTATTATTACTGTAATAATAATAATCTATCTATCTATCTATTGCCAGACGCCATAATCCCGTAAGGGGTGGCCAATTGACTTCGAGTTATTTGTTTTACGGGGAGGGGCACTAACCCTCCACCAACCCACTTGCTGACACGTAGGGAGCACGTATGGTTTGGTTATATGGTTGCCACCCAGCACTGTAAATGGTTTCTTGGCTTACAGGAAACCATTTGGCTTGTCACTCAATGTAAAGCCACCTGTAAAGGAAAGAAAAGCAATAAGAAGTGACAGGAAAGATGGGAGAAATACGAAGAGAGGACGGCAGGCACAGAAAAAGAATGATAGGCTAAAGATGAAGTAGGCAGCACTACATCAAGTGAGTGGATGATGGTCGACACCACCTACCACAATAATAATAATAATAATAATAATAATGATGATAATAATAATAATAATAATAATAATAATAATAATAATAAATGCAGGATGGAGGGGATTAAGAGCGATTTTAGTACATTAATTTTCACTTGGCCCAGATTTTCATCCTTTTGTTGCTCGTTTCCCATCCACTGGTTAAAACAAGATAACACTACGGGTCTACTACATCCTTCCACAGCACTTCTTCGTGACTGGCACCGTGCTCCAATATTAATCTCTCGTTATAGTTAGCATTCAAGATGGGGAGAAAGCAGCTTTACACAACAGTCTTTCACTTGACCTAAAACTGCCATCTCTCCACACTGAATGCTGAGTTGTAGGAGATTAGCACTAGACTATGATGCTAGTCACGAAGAAGTGCTATGGGAAGGAAGGTTTTGTCTTTTTCTGCCACAGAGCTACGTGAACTAAGCAGCAAACGGACAAAATCTAGGCCAAATTTGAGTAAAATAACTAGAACTAACTAACTGCATCATTTTCATGGCACTTCTTCATGACTAGCATGCTATTCGATACTGCCTTCACTTTAACTTGGCCCAGAGGTTCGTCCTGACCCACTTGTCACATACTGTAGCTCAGAGGCAGGACAGTGTTATGGTTGCGTATCCTTCTCACTGCACTTCTTCGTGACTATCATATTAGAGTAAAGAGTACCGGTATAGTTGTGATAGGACCAGCTATTTGGGAGGGCAGCAGTATGTCCTAAATAAGATGAAGAGTGGGGAAAAAAAAAAAAAAGTGAGTGTCCAAACTTTGAACTCTGACATTGAACTTTGACACTGAAATTAGACTTTAAACTTTGACTTTGAACTTTGACACTGAATTTAAACTTTAAACTTTAACTTCTGACTTTGACACTGTTCCTTACTTTGAACTCTGACACCAAAATTTGACTTTGAGCTCTGACTCTGAGCTTTTACAATGAACATAGACACTTTGGCTCTGAACTCTGACTTCAAACTGTGACTTTGAACTCTGAATTCTGACTCTGAACTTTGACACTGAACTCTGACTTTGAACTCGACTCAGAACTATGACAATGAACTCTGACACTGAACTTTGAAACTGAAGTTTGACACTAAACTTTAACTTTGAAATTTGACACTGAACTTTGACAAAACTTAGACTCTGAACTCCTGACACTTCTTCCGGTTCCCACGCTCAAAATAAACAAGTAGACAACAAAAGTCCTGTGCCTCTGAACTTTGAACTTCAATGGACCTGCACCAAAACTGAATTTTTATCTTAATCACTTTCAATGAATTGTTTTAAATGTTATAATATACTAAAAAAAAAAAAAAAAAAACATACCGGACAGACTTAGAGTAACTAAACTATTTAAAAAGCTGTTAATGGGAAGACTTACTGGAACTACGGTATATTATTAAATGAAAAGCTAATAATGGATTTTTAGAGTATTTAAATTATTAAAACTTTTTTTTTTCTCCTCAGGTTCTGCTTGATTCAACAACCCAGTAATCAAAAGGTGAATTTGTTATTTTAGTTTTTTGTGTGTACATGAATCCAAAATACAGATTCACAGGTGAAATATACCATAACTGCTGTAGTTAAACATAATCAATGAATTGCAAGCTCATTTTTCTGTATACACACACACACACACACACACACACACACACACACACACACACACACACACACACACACGTAGTTTCAGTACTGCAGTTAAAGGTCTAATATATTATTATTTCCCGTGATTACAGACTCAATCCGTATTCTGTGGGAGACACCATGAGCTGGAGAGGGCCTACTAACAACGACTCCATACAAACACCCCCTCCTCATCTACCCACGTCTGCTGCACAGGAACGAGATCCGCTCCTGGGGATGAACACCCACACACGTCCAAGCCAGGAACTGCCCTACACTTCAAAGGAACCACATGCAATCACGACATCAAAAATGGACACCAATGAAAACCTTAAACAGCAGATCGCTATTTGGCTTAGACAATCCGAAAATCATCTCTATGATCTTTATCCTCCATCTCTTGGCAGAGCTGAGTATGACCCTGATTTTGCTGGCAGGCCTGAGGAATCATGTCAACTTTCACTCAACCCGGATCAGTCCTCGCAAGTGTTCACAGGGGACCAACAAGGAACATCACAATATAACCAATCACTTGCTACACAGTCACAAGTGCTGACAGCGAGTATTCAGTCAACAGTTCCTTCTGCTCAACAAACAACACCGCTTACTGCACAGTCACAAATGCTGACTGCAAGTAATCAGTCTACAATTCCTGCTCAACAAACAACAACTTTTACTGCACAGTCACAAGTGCTGCCAGTGAGTAATCAGTCTACAATTCCTGCTCAACAAACAACAACTTTTACTGCACAGTCACAAGTGCTGCCAGTGAGTAATCAGTCTACAATTCCTGCTCAACAAACAACAACTTTTACTGCACAGTCACAAGTGCTGCCAGTGAGTAATCAGTCTACAATTCCTGCTCAACAAACAACAACTTTTACTGCACAGTCACAAGTGCTGCCAGTGAGTAATCAGTCTACAGTTCCTGCTCAACAAACAACAACTTTTATTGCACAGTCACAAGTACTGCCAGTGAGTAATCAGTCTACAATTCCTGCTCAACAAACAACAACTTTTACTGCACAGTCACAAGTGCTGCCAGTGAGTAATCAGTCTACAGTTCCTTCTGATCAACAAACAGCATCACATTTTACTACACCGCTGTCACAAGTGCCGCCAGCAAGTGATGAGTTTGCCACTGGTGGCATGGATAAAAATTTAGTTGCTAAATTGCATGAATTTCAGGGTGAGAGATTTAATAACTGTTCTGCACCTCAACCTCGTTTCGGAGTACAAGAGGGAAAGCAATCAAGTGTCATGGTAAGTGAGAAAAATGTCTTCAAAGTACTGCTGAATCTTTTATAGTCCTTTTACTTTAACTTGGCTCAGATTTTCGTCCCATTACGTAGTTCACTGACAGAAAAAGATAGCACCACGGCTCTACATCCTTTCCGTTGCGTTTCTTTATAATTAATATTATATTTTAGTGTTCATCACTTATTACAATGTGGCGTTCAAGATGTAGAGATGGCAATTGTAGGTCAAGTTAGAGTAAAAGGAATATGCCAACACTGCCTTGCCAATGTTCAAATCCTTTCATCTAAGAAGAGGCAGTGGGTTTTACAGAGCACAACATTCTCTCTCTCTCTCCACATTGGCTATAGGCCTAGAGTTCCATAGTGGATTTAAATGCCTTATGACCTGCTTCTGGTGAAATACAACAATTTTAAAGAATATCCAATTTACTTTTAGGATGTTTGTAGCTGATTTAGCAGAGGAGAAAATATCAGTTTGTACGACCTGGGTTCCTCTTGTTACTTTAAGGAAAGGACGACTCTGGCCAGTAGAGAGAAAGAGAGAGAGAATGTAGCATGGGGTATCATTATATGGAGTATGCCGGCGTTACCCAAATTCCAGTCCTGTAAAGTGTATGATTTCCTCTCCTGTATTTGTGGTGACATTCTCTCGTCAAGGTGAACACTTTGAATATTTTGTTCTGCCACTTTAACCCCTTAGCACTGGGGATGTTCAGGTACTGTGAACTCAGGGGCACTCAAAACTCACTCTCAAAAATCACAATTTTTTCTCCTTCTGAAATGGTTAAATGAGCCATACAATAAAAAAATGCAATATCTTTACCTGTATATTCAAGAACACAAACATCTTCCCACTGGTGCCTGAAGAACATTTATGGCTAACGAAACACAATGAAAACCCCGTCTCAGATAATGCGTGTGTCAGATGCTTCGACTTTTCCGCTATATATTCATCATACCTTGGGAAGATACTTGTGTTTATGACTGTACAAGCATTTTCAGTGGCATGAGTGTACGTATAATAATTCCGGCTATGACTGCTAAAAGTGCAAAGTGGGGTATTTCGTAATGCAGTCATACATACCACTGTGGAACACACACACACACACACACACACACACACACATATATATATATATATATATACAAATAATAGTTAACCCTTTCATTACTGGAAGATGCAGGCTGCATCCAGCTGCAGGCAAATATTCAGGATGTGGACCAGCTCAGCCTTGGCCGAGTGCAGGGAGAACCTCTCCTGTTTCCGCGCTGGCAGTACTTCTTAACCCGCCCCATCCCGACCACTCTTCCACCACTGACTCCCCCCAGTCCCGACCATTTTTGGAATTTTGTTTTTTTGGCTCAAACCTCCGCTTTTGGTGAGAAACATCGAAAAATCATAGAGAAATCGCTCACCTGAGGTTTAAAATACTCGATACAGGTAGCAGTACCTCCTCATCTTACTGTGTTTTCGATCAGGCTGGCTCCAAAGAAAACGAGTTCTATGGGAGGGTAACCATTCCACACCACTCATAAACGGTATTTATTTATTTGGTACGAATTTATATGTAGTACAAGAGTATATTGGTTTTCACACAGTAATACAGGCAATATAAGCATTGTTTCACTCACGAAACACATCAGCATACCTGAACTTTTTTGGCAACATTACCTGATCATCATTTCTGACTGTTTCTTCCTCTAATGGTATATAAAGTTTGTCCTCCACATTGTCATCGATTGGGGAATCAGTCTGGCCCTGAAGTTCGTACCATGGCATGATATATCTTTACTGGCCAGGTCACTGGTAACAGGTGAATTGCTGAGACAATGGCGTGCGGGGGGGGGGGGAAGATCATGCTGGGTAAGGCATTGTCCCTGCCTGGCATCTCTTAAAGGAAGGTGTCCCGTGTATCCGTACCAAAAATCTCTCGCGAAAATTGAAAATTGTGCAAATTAGGGACCTTGCAATTGATTCGCATTTATGTACGTCAACGGGATTGGCAGTGACAAAACATATGGATGTTTATTCATGTCAACGGGATGCAGTGGGTTAAATATTTTATCCTCACACCCTTAGTTTTGCTTCTATCTCTGTAATTTTTTATTCCTCATAATCTTCAATAGTTGTTCTTGCTTATGGTTTTGATAAAAACATTTGGCGAATATAAATTACGCACTAATTTACGATGTTTTTTCTTTCCTTCGTGTCTTCTCATAGACGCAGCTCGCGTCATCCAGTAACAAGCGGGTGAGATTAGGTTCGACGCAGCCTTCATCATCCAGTAACGAGCGGGTGACTTGCACCGCTACCCTATGTATCGAAAGGGTTAATATTTTTAACGTACTAGTTGAAGTTAAACATGTCAAATTACTTTCATTCATTATGTCTTACTTCCATTCATTTTGACATGTAATTTACTTACTGATCGTAATATACCTTGAAAAATACATGGAAGAGATAGTGAGATCTATAAACAGATTCCATTCCCTCATACATTATAGTTTTCCTTTTCATATTGGCACTGTAAGTGAATAAAGTTAATTGATTTGAGAAGGGATAGCAGCACAGCCTCCAATAACAAGAGCTGGCACAGCATTGGGGTGAGATGGTTACTACAGTTGCCACATCCAAAGCTACAAATATCCCAAACTTACTCTCAAAAATTGCTAGAATGTCACTATATGCAAAAATCACAAGAGCACTAGAAAAGGACCTATGATCACAAGACCATTGCTAAAATTGTGCAGAAATCTCTAGAAAATTACCAAATTTCCTACCACTACAGTAAACTCTCAACTGTCTGTCATCGCAGCATCTAACCTAACACAATATCCGGTGCTGTTGGCTCAACCCTATTAAAGCAATATCCAGCATAATTATGCAAGATCCGGTGCCGAAATGGAAAGTTCTTTGCAATATTGGGATGCAAGGCATATTAATCGCTCGTACATGGTAGCCAACTGGCGCCCGAGAAAACCCTGCAATGCACCAACCAATGAGAACACCCGCAACATGCCAGCCAATCGGAATTCATTGCAGGAGCAGTTCCTGGTGCACTGAGCCTACACCAGGGTTGCTGTTTCATGGAAATTGTCCGTTAACTTTGAAAAACAAATAAGTGACGGGTCTAGACATGAATGTGGTGGGTGTCTTTCCACACCAGTGTGGAATCATTCCATGCTACCTGTTTAGGATAGTTTTGTGCTATAAAGAAAATTAGGACATGGTTAGGTGGCATTCATATGCATTGTTATTTAGATACCTAATAGCCAAACTAATGAAAATGTAGATTTGATGTATAATATCATCTCATTTAATACAAGGCAGAATTCGTCATGGAACACTGTCACCCCTAACCCGACAACAGTATCATTACTGCTTTACAGGTTATTAGCAGGCTATTTTCAAGGCAAAAGCCACCCATTAGCCGTCATATTGACCTAAAATTGTTTAGAAACCGCAGAAACAATTGTTTAGCGAATTGTGTGTTAAGTAATTTCAAACGAGTTTAGCTTGGTAAAATGGTCACCAGTGACTTCATGGATTGGCCATGATCCACAAGAGTAATGTCATAAATAAAATGATTTTCTTACTGGCTGTGGATAAACTGATGCAGGTTTGTAAATAGCAGTTACCTGTATATATTTTTCTATGGTGTAGGGATAATTTAATGAATGTAATTGCTCTATGGTTAATTACTTATCTTTTGGGTGTGAATGAGTGTCTCTAGTCTGTTATTATTCAGCATGTACTGAAGCTTTATTTTGGTATCTTAACCATTTAACTACCGTGCACTGCAGTCAAGCCATGTCTTAATTCATTAATACCAGCGAGGGCTTCGCGAGTCTCTTGTCAAGTAGTGGCATTTTCTCACACATGAGCGGCCCAACGCTTTTGAGAACCAGTAACCACAGGGCCGATCACTGCGTGGTTTGCACCATGTGATAGACCAATTCTTTAAGATTTTTTTTTGACAGGTTTCATCACACCCAGGTGGTGCACGTGGCACGTGACACGCGCCAAGTGCAACATGTCAAAAATCTCAAAAATAGGGCCATAGGCCAGACAGTTTGTCGTAAAGACATGGAACTTGGTAGGTAGACAGCCATCAATATATTCTAGGCATCCTCGGGGTGAATGGCCACATTTCAATGCTTTCGGATTTGACTGGCCTCACTCGTACCTTGCCAACAAAGGCGTTTTACTAGTTCATACGTACTCATGCAATCTACTGTCTATCTATCTATAGCCCAACACCTAATTCCGCAAAGGGTGGCCACAGACAAAACGCCTCTAAGTAGCTCTGTCACCCACCATTTGACTGCCCTACCCCCAACTCACTCCCCCCCTCCCTCATATACCTCTCAGCTCCATCCCTCCATCTCATCCTCGGTCTCCCCCTCCTACTTCCTCCCTCCACTTCACCTGCATACACCCTCTTAGTCAATCTTTCATTCTCCATTCTTCCCACATGTCCAAACCACCTCAGTGTATTTCTTGTAATTTTCTCAATTACATCCACATCCACCCCACAACATTCTTTCACTTCTTCATTCATCAACCTGCCCCTCCATGTCACTCCACTTGCTCCTCTCACGTAACTCATCTCCACTGCTCTCACTCTTAACTTGATCCCCTCTAGCAATGTCCATGCCTCGCATCCATACGTCTGGGTAGGGGTCACAATACAGTACTATCATGCAGTGACTTCTTAACTTCCAAACTCACCTTCCTGTTTCTCATCACTGCTTTCAGTGAACCAACAACCTTCCCTTCCTGCTATACCCTTTCAAGCACTTCATCCCCAAAACTTCCATCCCTACTCATCACACTACGCAAGTACCTGAATGCATTCACATTCTCCAAATCCTCGCCATAGAATACGAATACTTAATACATATCGTGTTACTTGTACCAACATCACGTTTTCTGTCATCCTTACCATTAAACGAGAACGTGTGGAAGAATGACGTCAAACCCAGTGTGGACTTATGGCAACGCTGGCCTACGCTCTCTGTCTCTCATGGATCTTGTTCAGTGAAGATGTATGTATGCACTCTGCTCCTGTGATCATGTGGTGGCAAAACCCTGGTGCTAAGACTTGCTCTGTGGCCTCCCATGCCATGCTTGTTGTTGCAGAGCCTGGTGGCCTCTCAGTGCTTCGTGTCCCAGTGCTCTACTGTGATTCTGAAATTACTGTACACGTAATTATTTCCACTAGACCACACAGGACTTAAGTGCAATGAACTGTACTGCATGGTGTACAATACCCTCCAATGATGCCAACACTAGGTGAGTACATAGTACACTAAGTACTGTATAACTCTACTGCATTAATACTGTATTTGTTTAATTTCCATCTTTTACTCAGGGGAAAGTTTTTAGAACAGGGTCGAGAAAAGCAAGATGATTAGATCCACTGAAAAAAGGGCATGTTCTTCATCGGCGAAGAGTGTTGGTACCCGTACATTTTTCTACTTAACGAACCGACTCTAACTACCAACAGGCTTGCAATATCTTACAGTAACTTGGCAAGTCCATTCTGTTAAATGTTACTTATAAAAACATGCAAAAATAAAGAAATAAATCTTGAGCATTTACTGGCGAACTGAAGACTTGGAAAGTAGTGTTGTACAGCACAATTATCACGACTCACTTACTCAAAGTCATGCAAACGACCGCGGCCCACCAATCTATTCCTTACCTGACTGCCGTCACTCTACCCCTCACTCGACACTCGATTGTTTTGCAGATAATACAGTAAATACATACAAACTGCATGGAAAAATAAAGAAATAAATCTTGAGCATTTATTGGTGAACTACTGTGGAAGAAATGTTGTAGAGTAGAATTACCATGACTCCCTTGCTCACAGTTAAGTATTGGGCCACGGCCCACATATTTATACCTTGCCTGACCGCCGTACCCTACCCCTCCCTCGCCACTCACCTGGTCTGCAGGTAATGCTGTAAATACGTACGAAATGCAAGCACAGTAATTTTATCCAACAAAGCTAACCTTCCGTTCAATCAGCTAGATTTTATCTTTTCTGTCAGTGCAAATGCATTCTAAGATAATGTATAAATTCATCTAAGAACGCATTTGAGGAATAAACTGGTGGGTCCCAGCCATATACAACTGAGCAAGGGAGTCGTGATAATTCTGCTGTACAACACTTCTTTTCTAATCATCTAATTCACCAATAAATGCTCAAGATTTATTTCTTTAGTTTATTTTTCCATGTTTTATGAATAAAGTAACAAATAATATTTAACAAAATGACCTAACAGTGTGCATTGTGTACTCCTGCGAGACACAGCAATCATGTGTGATATGTCTGTGGGGTGTGTTTGTGAGGAAGTTGTTTCAAATGGAATTGTTTGTGTGGCCCTGGATACCAGTGGTATTGTATATACCGCAATGATATCGCCTATGTATAAGAGTACATATCAGATGTCTGGGAAATATAAGTAACTGGGAAGGTAAATTCCCCAAGCTTCCCGGTTAACTGGGACTGTAATGTACAGCATAACTGTACTGTATCAATACTATACTGTATTTTATGCTTATCTTTCATCTTTTATTCATGGGAAAGTTTTTAGGATAGAGGGTCGAGAAGGATAGTGACACAATATCCCACCAGGTGCTGAATGTTGAGTCAATGGTCGGGTGGGGGATACTATGCAATATCCGGCGTTTTGCTTTAACCGGCGTACAGCTTGGCCGAATTACAACGGATATAATTGAGAGTTTACTGTATGGTTTGTGTAAAAAACTGTCACTAGATGGAGGTTAAAATCTCTATATCTATTGGAAGAATTGGTCAACTGGCATTACTAGGAGGCTTCCAGGCAATCCAGGGAAAAATGCCAGATATCATTAACCACCTCACAAGCACACAAACATTCAAACAGTGGTGTGATACACAGGTGCACACTTTGAACCAATCTCATTGTCCACCAGTACAGGACAGGTGGGTACTCTAGAAGATATACAGATCCACTGCTTACGGGATAATTTACATGTAATGGAAACATCACACAGTATTCTGAAATTCACTGGCTTCATAATCTAACAATTTTTAGTTTCATTCATCAGAGCTTGCAAAGAATTATGTAATACCAGATGTCACGGCTTTTTTTCCCTAATAATATTTTATTTATTTTATGTATAAAAGAAGTGTGTATCAGCTGTCATCAGTTTTTCTTTTTTACTTATAATGGATAGCAATGAATAATGTTTCAACATTTATTTTTTAAAAACAATTTCTCATCCTTCTTTTTCACAGGTAACAGAGGATCATGTATCAGCAATATCAAACACAGCCATCACCTTTGAGCTCCATGGCTGTCAAGTCGGGCAAACTGTTCAAATCACACCTCGCTACACTTCGCAGAATTATAAACTGAAGCCCGTTCATCCTTGTAAGAACCATCAAGGAGGGGAAAAAGGAGACATTCCAAAGGAGTCGTCTTTCTATGTAACCAGCCATAACTCTCGCTTTGAAATTAAGGACGAACATCCAAACATCATCCTTGCCATTGATAAACTGAACCCAGATGGCATATTCACCTTCTCTGTTGCCTCTCTTTGCTGGAGCTCTTGCCACTCCAGAAATGAAATTGAGCTTTTTCTACAACTAGTGAAGTAAGTTTTTTCTTTTTTTCTTTTTCTTACTTTGTTACAGTTAGTAAAGTAAATCTTTGTTTTGAGCTTCTGCAACTAGTAAGACTTGTTTTGAGCTTCTATAAACTACAACTAGTGAGTTTTGAGCCTAGGCAACAACTAGTAAAATAAGTTGTTTTGAGATTTTGCTATCGCTGGTAAAGAAAATGTTGCTCTGAGCTTGTAGGTTATAACGAGTAAAGTAAGTCTTGCTTTGAGAGTGTTATACAACTAGTAGTGTTAGTTCTTGTTTTGAGCTTATTCCACAAGTCAAAGTATGGTAAGCTCTTGTTTTAAGCTTATTATATAATTTTTCAAGTACTTGTTTTGAGCATCTTTTACAACTATAAGTCTTGTTCTGAACTTATTCAGCAACTAGCTGGGTCTTGTTTTGAGCTTATTACACAGGTAGCAAAGACTGTCTTTTCTGCAATAATAATACTGAAACATTAGACCATAACCTAATAAAAGAGCACCAATGTGTCTGAAGATGGTTAGAATGCAGACTGGCTTGGCAGAAATTATATATATATATATATATATATATATATATATATATATATATGTATATACTGTATATGACTACTCCAACACTACAATTACACTTACAAGCACTTCTCACCCTACATACAATCTCTACCAGAGAGCCTAAGCCACTTGGTAGAGATACATTGGCTGTATCGTCCCGACTTCGGTCGGGATAGGCCGGTCCTGCAGTGGATACTCAAACGGCTGATGATGATGGTGATATTTACAGTAACTTGGCCCGTATTTTCAGTTTTTTTGTAGCTTATTTAAGTGTAGTTCAGTGGCTAAAAAAAAGAGAATACCACAGTTGTCCATCCCTTCCATGGCACTTGTTCGTGACTGACATCATATTCTAATGTTAATTTCTTGTTGGGACTCAGGCTTTAAGATGGAGAGATGACATTTTTTAGTTCAAGTAAGAATAAAAAGAGTATAGTTGAGTTTAGAACCTGCAAGAGGACTTTGTGAATCAGTGCCAGAATTATTTGTTCCTGATCAAGCATTGTGGAATCAGGGAGTTAGGCTAGAGAGAGGTTTTGAACTACATGATGAAATTTGCAGAGACTGGCTGCACCCTTTTAATATCCCGATGGTAAGTGGAACTGCTCTACTGTGTAAGTGTTCTGTACTTTCCATCAGGCAACTTGGCTTTTAAATTCTGCTCCCTTCCTGAAGTCCTAGCCTCCCACTCTGGCTGGTGAGTAAAGGGGGCGGGGCTTAAGTGACAGGTTTTGGGGAGGCAGGTATAGCTGTGAACGAATCTGTCCTCAGATGAAGCAAATAAATATCGAAAGTTTGAATGAAGCATTGACGGATATGTGACCAGTGCTCTATACTAATTTTTCTCCCACTTGGTCCAAGACTGCTATCTCTCCTTAAATGTTGAGTTGTAATTATGAAGCTAGTCAGGAAGGGGTGCTCAAAGGACATAGAATCTTGGTACAGTACTGTCTTTTTCTGCTACCTAGTTACATGGAATAAGTTACAAAAGAGGGAAAATCAGGGCCAAGTTAAGGTGAAAGTACAATAGGTACTCCACGTAATTTTTCTTTTTTTTTGGAAGGGGGGGGGAATCTTGTCATCCTTTTACATTATATAACTTTCTTTCAGGGACTCGGATGTCATACTGGAAGACTCCTTCAAGATGCACTTCTTTGAAAACGTAAGACGAGACCACGAGAAAATGTTAATACGGAAGGTGGGTTCAGAACTAACTTGGCTGGGCTCAAGTTTGAAGAAAGATGTAACTTACTGATGACTAAATGACTGTACTGTTTTTACTCTTAACTTGGCCTAAAACTGCCATCTCTCCATCTTGAATGCTGAGTTCTACTACACTTAATACCTAAATATGGTGCTAGTCATGAAGAAGTGCAATGGAAAGGATGCAGACCCATAGCATTGTGACAATAAAATAACGCGTGAGTATGGTGCTAGTCACGAAGATGTGCTATGGAATGGATGCAGACCCATAACGTTGTGGCAATAGATTAAGGTTTGACTATGGTGCTATGGTACTTTCGCAGCAAGAAGTCCGTTCAGGGTGTGGCAGAAGTTGGAATTCCCCCGAGTGCGACGTTGCCAATTTGACCACCAATTATCGGATTATCACTCTGTCTCCCTACCTACCCCCATCACACCTGTTTCTCTCTCTCTCTCTCTCTCTCTCTCTCTCTCTCTATATATATATATATATATATATATATATATATATATATATATACAGTATATATATATTGTATATATTTATTATTTTTTTTCATTTTTTTTTCCACACCACTTATGAGGTAAAAGTCTGGGCGCGTTTTATTTTTAAGAGGTTTCCCCTGTAGGCCTAATCCTCTCTCTGATCTTTAATCATAATCTTCTTCGTCATCAGAATTTTCTGTTATATTGACGAGAGAGAAACAGGTGGGATGGGGGTAGGTTGGGAGAGAGTGATAATCCGATAATTGGTGGTCAAATTGGCAACTCTACGGCGTGGCACCATGGGAAAAAAGCACTGCCACGTGTCATAGAATTCATTCAAATCGTTGTTATAATTCTAAAATGTGATACTCAGTGTACTATATAGCTTCCTTTACTATATACAGAATATAAAAAACAATTTCAAATAGCACATAGATGGGAAATAAGAGAGAGAGAGGCATGTACTACGGTTGATTTGGCAGCATCGCTAGAGGTGATTCACCAGGTGGGCCCCACCCTGAACGGACTTCTTGCGGTGAAAGGACCATAGTCATGAAGAAGTGCTATGGAAAGAATGCAGGCCCATAGTGCTGTGGCAATAGATTAGTGTTTGAATTTGGTGTATGGTGATAGTCACGAAGAAGTGCTAGGGACAAGATAGAGACCCACACCATTATTGTTATCCGCCAGTCAGCTACTAGGCATTCTACAAGAAGCTCACCTGGTAGTTCTTGTATGCTACGGGGCCGGCTCTGTCGGCTGATGTGGGCGTAGTTGGAGTTGCACTAGGAAACAAATGAACGAAGCAGGGTAGATACTGATAACACTGAGCCGTCCCTAAAACACACGAGAAATGGCCCGGCGGAGTGGAATGAATTGAAAATGCAGAACCATACCTATGTCTAGTTCATCCTGTAATTTTAATCCAAGTTACGAAATGGAATCGATCTCTGATTTTTACAATAACCACAATTTCAGTTCCTTTCCCACTGTGCCATATTTCTTCATCTTTGTCCTCAGGGATCGGACAACTTGGATTGAGTGTCTACATTTTCGCTTCAGTGACCTTTGAGTTACTCGATTCTGCGACAATACTGTCACTCACCCTACTGAGTACGCTTCTGGGCTGGTAACAATACTACTACTACTAATAATAATAATAAAGATGTAATTGGCGTCCACACTGAAAGTGTAGAAAGTGTTCGAACGAGTGACTGATCAAGTCAGGAAGTGCTGAATATTGTCTCATGTGGCTCATCATCTTCCTTTGATTTCCGGACCTGATAATACTAAAAAAAACTTATTAGATTACACCAAAAATATTCCCTCACACTTCCTAAAACCGCCTCTCAGCAATCATTGGAAATTACTGCTGTGCAACTCACGCAACCGTAGACCATTACTTCTTGCGCGGCCAGTTGTTACGCTAATCTGCCTTATAAAAAATCAATTTACACCAAAAACATTCTCTTATACTTCCTAAAGCCAACTCTCTCAGCAATCGTCACAAACTACTGCTGCACTACTAACGCAACCTTAGACCGTTACTTCTTGTGCAGCGGGCTGTTACACTAATCTGCCTTATAAAAAATCGTTTCCTTGATTTACAGAAAAACTACTGGGAATTACGGTTGTCTATGAAATGAAGATAACTGAGGATTTTTATGCGATTTCCAAATTGGTGTCTATCATTCTCGTAACTTCAAAATTGGCTGAGATATCCAAAAAAGTTCGCTACTGTACTACAGAATTTTCCTCCCGACCCCTGCCCCCATTCCTTGCTGATGTGATAAATATTTCATTCGGGTACATATGCCAGAGGTCTAAACTGTGACTAAGTTTGGTGTGCTCGCTCGCTTCACTCGCTCGAAAAACAATAATAATAATAATAATAATAATAATAATAATAATAATGATAATAATAAAAATAACAGTAGTACTAGTAATAACAGCAGTATTAGTGTTACCAGTTGCTGTTGCTGTTGTAATAATAAGGCTAATACGAAGTAATACACTAGGATAACGGTAATAATACCGTAACAAATAACGGTTCATAACAGCTGCACTCAGGCATAACGTGTGTCGATTTTTTTTTTTTTTTTTTACCGGAACTGAACATCAGTGTTGGGTCATGGACTGGAAAAAAAAAGAAAAAAACTTAAATCCTCTACCATATTTTTTTTGTCATGTTCCATTTTGATTAATCTTTGTTTTTAAATAGGCAGGTCATTATTACAGTCAGGTCTCTTTATTAATCCACTCAATCCCTTTACTCTTGATGTACTTTACTGCTCCTGCTACCCCCAAAATAAATCGCTGAGGAATAGGTGCTACGGCATCCCTCAGCATGAGGATATCTCTAGCTGCATTTACGTTACATGTATGCTATTTAATTAAACTTTTTTACTCATCTTAAGAACAGACCTCTCTTACTGATCAAGGTACCAATGATTTTCACTTTGTCAATACTCATAACCTGATTTTTATTACAAACTTCATTCCACTTCTTCCACATGACCTTGCATTTCACTATAAACTTCATTTAACTTCTTCTTTTACATGTAACTTTTAGCGTTTTGTTAGGAATCGCATTTTACTTCTTTCCTTTGGTCATAACTTGCATCTTAGGAATCGCATTTTGCTTCTACTCTATGTTCATATCTTGCATCTTTTCAGGGACTGCTAAAAGAGAGCAAAGAGAGCAGCAAACCCGCAAAGAAGAGAGCACGTAAGAGCTCTCCAACGCCCTGTGACCTCGAGACGGGAATCAAAATTGGAGGAAAGAAACTGCGTACAGACCCAACCAACAGTGACCACGAAGTAGAAGAGAATGTGGGCAGCAGAAGACCGAAGGAGGAATGCCCAACGCCTGGATCATCTCAAGTGCAAGACGTACCAGGGGAGGGCAACCTGAATGTGAATGCTCCCGTGATGTGCCAGATGCAAAACGATGAGTATGCAATATATGGAGCACTTATGGCGCAGAAGTTGAGAAGTCTGAGTGAGAGAGATACATTCCTCAAGGCACAACGTGAAATTAACAATATTATTTACAAAGCTGAGACTGGGCAGTTGTAAAGCTTGCAATGTTTCTGATACTTAGCTGAGTTTCCCCTTCCATCACAACCTCCGTATCCCCTCTACTTATCTATCTCCACCCACCATCCACTTACCTAATTACCTACTTGTCTACCTCCAATTGCCTTACACTTACCTATCTACCTACCTGTCTATCGCCACAAGCTTTTACATGACTATGACAGTGATTAGAAGGATGTGTTGTGCGTCCTTGAATGCAAGGCCTGAGAGGGTTAGGATTGCAATTCAGTTGTTGAGAAGAGGGATGGTACTGGGGTGCATCTGTGTTGCAGTGAGAAGGGGTAGACTGAGATGGTTTGGGCATGTTGAGAGGATGGAGGATGACAGCTGAATGTAGAAAGCGAGAACTGTGACCTTCCGGGGTAGGGATGCGAAGGGCAGACCGAAAAAGACCTGGGGCGAGTGTCATAGTGTGTGATCTCAGGGCTGGGGGACTAACTAGGGAGCCTGCCAAAGATATAGCATCGTGGAGAGCAGCCATTAGGTGACCAAGGCCGTCGCATGAAATGGAAAACAATACAGACATCCCCAAACCCACATGCTGACGGTCACTCCTTCATTCTAGTTAAGTTCACGCCCTCATTCTTGGTAAGTCCTAGGTCACTTCTCATTCTAGTTCTATCCATGCTCACTCTCCCTCCTTCTAACCACTTCTCTCTGGGTTAGCCTCTGTACATTCTGCGTCTTTTCTATGTGGGTCATTCTCTTCATACAATACAACATGGTGCAACTTGAGTGTACCTTTGAATTTTTTTTTAAGACATTCCGTGCTAGAAGGTTGTAAACTGGTACAGGCAGAGACAAAAGGTCGCTTAAGAATTCCACTGCGTCTGCTTCACATTTTTGGCACTGTCCGCCACTTCTCTCCCTCATTCACCATATCACAGAATCATTTATGGAGACAAAATAATATATATACACACACAATCATTTATGGATACACACATATACGAGATTTCTCTGCCTTTAGGGATATTAGTCAGAAAGGGAAGTACGAAGCAGAAGTGAATAACTTAGCGAACTTTTGTGTCTCACTGTACAACATGGTGCCATCGGTCTATTTCGACTACCATGGTACCATTTTAGAGGGGTAGGGTCCCGGGGCTAGGTTAATAAAGTCCACAGTATTTAAGGGTAGGATATAGGCTGGAGGTCCTGGTGGAATTACAAAAAATAAAATAAAAATAAAATGGATTCAAACCAGTACGAGCAACACCTCGCCTTTCTCTCTCTTCTAGGTCAGATTGGATCAAGTTGTCAGGGTCAGATTAAGTTAGGTTAGGCTAAGTCAGGTGAGGCAAGGTGAAGTTAGATTTCATTAGGCTGTTACGAGTTAGGCCGGGGTGGGTTACGTTAAGTTAGGATGTTAGATTAAGCTGGGATTATGTTAAGTTAGTACATTAGGTTAGCTTATGATTAAACTTAGCTAAGATTAGATCAAATTAGCAAGATAGTCCTGGGGAAAAAAATGTTAGAATTAAGTTGGTTTGGGTTAGGATTACAGTAAGCCTGGATAAAATATGCCCATCATCCTGGGAGGGAAAACATAATCCCTGAATATACCACTCTGTTAATCTCTCTAATCCCGTGACGTCATTTCCGCTTCCTGCTTCCTCCAGACGATTTTATTCAACTATATAAGACTTTAGTAATGAATGGGTTTATCTATCTGTCTATCCATCCATCCATCTATCTATATCTATCCGTTTATCTATTTATCTCTCTCTCAGCCAGACGCCTTTATTTAGTAAGGGGTGGTCACAAACTAATTACCTTCATGTTAACCTGCCCTATGCCATTTAGCTGCCCTCCCTCCACCCTCATACATCTCTCCATTCCTCCATCTCCTCCTCGGTCTCCTCACACACACACACACACACACACACACACACACACACACACACACACACACACACACATTGGTTTACTGGAGACTACTGTATTAGCTGGGTAAATTCTGAAGACCGCATGTTGGAATCTTTATAAACGATTAGATGACTGCTATTTCCTTCCTCATAATCAACTAGTATTTTTATCTATCTTTTCTTATACAGTTATCTTTTTATATCTACTCATCTTGTTCAGTAGTTATTGTCCATGTATCAAAATGTTTTCTTCAATGTGTGCTACCGATAGTTTTTGATTGACTGTACAACGATAACTGTTTCTTACGAGAGAGAGAGAGAGAGAGAATAATTATGGAGTTAGTTATCCGCATATGGCTCCTACAAACCCCATTCATTAGTGGGGAAACATATGATGGTGGTGGTGGTGGTGGTGGTGGTGGTGGTGGTGGTGGTGGTGGTGATGATGATGATGATGATGATGACGATGACTTTGTAGTAGTAGTAGTAGTATTGTACTCCTATGTAATGAAATACTATCTGCCTATCTATAGCCAGACGCCTTAATCCCGTAAGGGGTGGCCACAAACAAATCGCCTCCATGTCGCCCTGTCCCCTAATACTAATAATGATTTCAATTTGGAACATGATGATGATTATGATGATGATGATGATGATGGGGTAGTATAACCAAACTGTATTTCCACTGTATTACCGCCTGTATAATATATAAGTACATCCATCCATCCATCATCCAATCCTATGTCGCCCCATGAGAAGCATAAGAACCCAGGGCTAGGCAAGTTGGTCCTGACATTTAAGATGAGAGTGACAAGCCTCATTCATCCCTGAGTGGCATTACATGAGCAATA
The DNA here is from genome assembly GCF_032717465.1 of Coenobita brevimanus. Taxonomy (NCBI): domain Eukaryota; kingdom Metazoa; phylum Arthropoda; class Malacostraca; order Decapoda; family Coenobitidae; genus Coenobita; species Coenobita brevimanus. Next base: position 9,454,762 of record NC_137038.1, read on the forward strand.
AACCCCAACCATCCCTTGGATATAAACCTATAAGCTCAATCCGATTGGAGCACCTTAATTACCCACTAACCACCAAGCTCCATATTTGGGTTATAAGGTTACCACCCAGCGTAGTATATGGTTTCCTGGTGTACAATAATGTATAACCCAATATCTAATTACTTTTGACTAGCTGTAGCATAATTAGTCAGTTGCAACACCATCAACACTTCATTACATTGGCTAATATTAAATCAGACTTTCTAACTTAGCCTCAAATTGCAATCTTTTTATCTTGAGTGCTGAGGTGTAACAACAGATCAGCACTAGAATATGTTGCTATACACAAAGTGCTAAGGAAAGGATGAAGACTAGGTGAAAGAATTATATATCATGTTTAATTCTGACTAGCTTTGTATGTTTAGTGTATATTTAATGTATAACCAATATATAATCTATTTGTGTTTATTTCTTATTGTAGTACTGCATGTATAACTAATGTATAACCATTGTGTTTAATTAGAGGTATACTGCAAGATAATGCTGATTTTATGTGTGCGGTGTGTCGGGGAAAGCATGTGGAGACTGTCAGGCATGAAAGAATTGATCTTGCTAGTGAGTCTCTTGAGTGTGTGGAAGAGTTTTGTTATTTGGGAGACATGTTATGTACTGGAGGTGGGGCTGGAGCTAGCTCTGTGGCTTGAGCAAGGAGTGGTTGGAGGAAGTTCAGGGAGCTGTTGCCTCTCCTGACAATGAGAGGGCTCTTCCTCCGTACTAAGGGATCTTTGAATGCGGCATGTGTCAGGAGTGTAATGCTGTATGGTAGTGAGACCTGGGCAGTAAAGGAAGAGGATATTCGTAGGCTCAAACGTACAGAAATGACAATGATCAGATGGATGTGTAGTCTATAACCAAACTGTGTTTAATTCTGCTTGTATTACTGGATGTATAACTAATGTTTTTATGACGGTAGTAAGGCATGTGTAAGGGTAAATGGGCATCTAAGTGAATGGTTCACAATCAATGTGGGCGTTCGACTGGGCTGCGTGATGTCCCCATGGCTGTTCAGTATATTTATGGATGGGGTGATGAAAGAAGTAAAAACACGAGTAAATAGAGAGAAGGATGGCGCTGGTAATGAATGGTGATGGATGGAATATCTCAAATTTGTTGTATGCTGATGATGCAGTGCTATTTGCAAATACCAGACAAGAACTTGGTAGACTAGTGCAGGGTTTTGCTGATGTCTGTGAGTGTCGTGGCCTGAGTACAAATGTAGAAAATGGTAAAGTGATGGTAATCGAGAGAGAAGGTGACTCCCAATTTGATGTTACAGTGAATGGAGAGAGACCGGATTTATATGAGAGAGTTCAAATACCTGGGTACAGTGATAGAAAAGAGGGGAATGTGCAAAAGAAGTGGAAAGCAGAGTGACACAAGGAAGGAAAGTAGCTGGTGCTATAAAGGCCTTGATGAGAAACAAAGGCTTGAGGGTTGCTGCTGCACGAGGCTTACATGAAGGAGTATTAGTGTTAAGTTTAATATATGGGTGTGAGACTGTGGTGTGGCATGAAAATGAAAAGTCAAGAGTAAGAGCAGTGGAGATGCAACTGCTGAGGAATGTATGTGGAGTACAAAGAGTGGATAGGATACGAAATAATGTGATTCGTGAAAGATTTGGAGTAAATGACGAATGAATGGAAGCGTGGCCCACTGGACTGGGTAAACTTACTGTCAGGACGTTGCTACTCCTCGTCCTATGCTAGGGTGGGAAAGGAGGTCCGGATGATGATGATGATGATAACTAATGTAAAACCAACTTGTGTTGAATTCTATTACTGCATATATAGGCTAACTAATGTATAACCAATATATAACCACTGTGTTGAATTTTGATTGTATTACTGCATGTATAACTAATGTATAACCAATATATAACCACTGTGTTGAATTCTGATTGTATTACTGCATGTATAACTAATGTATAACCAATATATAACCACTGTGTTGAATTCTGATTGTATTACTGCATGTATAACTAATGTATAACCAATATATAACCTATCTATGTATCGCCAAACGCCTCAATCCCGTTCGGGGTGGCCACAAACAAATCGCCTCCACGTCGCCCTGTCTCCCGCCATTTCACTGCCCCGCTCCCAACTCACACCCCTCTCTCTCATATACCTCTCCACCCCATTCCTCCATCTCATCCTCAGCCTCCCCCTCCCTCTTCCCCCCTCCACCTCACTCACATACACTCCCTTCGTCAGTCTTTCATCCTCCATCCTCTCCACATGGCCAAACCTCCTCAGTGTATTCCTCCTAACGCTTCCTATCACATCCACACCACAACGCTCCTTTATATCCTCATTTGTCAGCCTGTCTCTCCATGTGACTCCACAGACTCCTCTTAAATAACTCATTTCCACTGCTCTCACTTTTGACTTGTGTCCTTCCAACAACGTCCAAGCTTCACTTCCATACGTTAGAGTTGGTATCACAATACTGTCATGTAGTAACTTTTTCACTTCCATGCTCACTTCCCTGCTTCTTATCAATGCTTTCAAGGAACCAGCAACCTTTCTTCCCTGCTGTACCCTTTCAAGCACTTCACCCTCCAAACCTCCATCCTTACTCATCACACTACCCAAGTACTTAAACGTACTCACATTTTCCAATTCCTCACCATCCAACCTCGCTGTATATTCACTGACTTCACCTCTCTCAAAGACCATCACTTTACTCTTCCTTACATTCACTTTTAGGTTCCGTTTCTTACACACTCTCCCAAACTCATCCACCAAGCCTTGCAGCTCTCCTTCGTCTTCGTTCAACAACACCGTATCATCTGCAAACAACAGTACAAGGAATTTCCAAACACTATCCTCTCTCACCAGGGCCACTCCAACATCCACTACCCTACCTTGTACCTCTTTTATTACCCCATCCATGTACAGATTGAACAACCATGGAGACATGACACATCCCTGTTTCAACCCAACCTTCAAAGAGAAAAATTCACTTAGTTCACCATCCACACCACTGTGTTGAATTCTGATTGTATTACTGAATGTATAACTAATGTATATCCAATATATAACCACTGTGTTGAATTTTGATTGTATTACTGCATGTATAACTAGTGTATAACCAATATATAACCACTGTGTTGAATTTTGATTGTATTACTGCATGTATAACTAATGTATAACCAATATATAACCAGTGTTGAATTCTTATTGTATTACTGCATGTATAAATAAAGTATAGCCAATATACAGTATACCTAACTTTGTTTCAATATGAGTGTATTACCGCATGGAGACTTATTGTAGCAGTAGTTACCTCCGCCAACGAGGTAGGAGGAGGTTATGTATTCATTCTTGTTTGTCTTTTAGTTTGTCCACAAGATATTTCAAAAAGTTATTAATGTATTTTAATGAAATTTTGTTGATATAAGGGTCATGAGCCAAGGATGAGTTGATAAAATTTTGATGGGGATCGGAGCTATCTGGTACAGGCGTTGGTGGAGGTATGCGCTCTCTGAATGCTAACTGTATTATATTAATGAATATAAATAACAGGTATTAAACTGTGTATGTCTCTGATCCCTTCATGTAACTACGTTTTTGTATTCAAGGTGAGGGAGTGGCTCAGTTCCATCGCGTGAATAGTAACCAAGGAGACGCATTTCTACCTCATAAAGACTAAAGGAATTTCATGCATCAAAGACTAATACCATGCCAGTTGTCCAGTTCCGTCAGGTGAAAATAATACGCTATAGTACGGCAACACTAGTGAGATGTGAAGGCACGGGGTTGGTTTGGCACACCTATTTCCTGAGAAACTGATTTTGCAAGAGATGTGACAAAGTTGGGGAAAAAAAAAATGGAAGTGTGTTGAGAGAGAGAGAGAGAGAATTAAAACCCAACACAGTACTCACCATAATCACCAGCAGAGGGCAGGCAGGCAGTACTTCCCCACACGAGCGGTCCTGCAACAAAATACCCCATCATAACTCATGTGTATTTTCATATGAAGAATAGCAGTTTAATAATTAGGGGATATCCACACCTCAGCGCTGCCAGTTTTCATAATATTGTCAATAATCACTGGAGGCTGAAGAGAGAGCGGTGACGAGGCGAGAATATTGGAGGTAGTTGATGAAAATAGGTTGTTGGTTTTTCACTAGTCAACCCTAAATAATCAAGTTTTCTTTTATTTAGTACGAGAGAAAACGATATTATTTCTGGGTAAACTAGTGAATTATTGTTTCGCCCTTTATCTGTTAGTATACTGTAAATCTACACCAAAACCACGTCACATTCACAGTCAATGGGTCAGTCTTCTACACATAAATATACTTTTCTTCTATACAATCTTAATGTACTTCCTTCTACTGGGGAAAAAATAATGCTATCCACGTGTTCCCTGCGTGTTGTGGTGATTAGGAAAGAGGGAGTGATGTTAGTATTTGCAGTAAAAAAAAAAAAAAAAAAAAAAATCATTATCATCACCATCACCACCACCACCAACCACCACCACAATCATCATCATCATCATCATCATCACCACCATCACCACCACCAGCGCATCATCAATGTCATCACTACCACCACCACCACCACCTTCACCACTACAATCACCACCATCACCACCACCACCACCACCCCCATCATCATCACCATCATCATCATCATCATCACCACTACAACCACCACCACAACTATGACCACCTTCACCACTACAATCACCACCACCACCATCATCATCATCATCACCACCACCACCACAACTACGACCACCACCACCCCCATCATCATCATCATCACCACTACAACCACCACCACAACTACGACCACCACCACCACCATCATCATCACCATCATCATTATCATCATCATCATCATCATCATCATCATCATCATCATCACCACCACCACCACCACCACCATCGTCAGCAGCGTAGGGACCTGAGGCTAGGGTACTTTCTCCCCATAAGGCCGGGGTGACAGTCAGGCCAGCCCTCGAATGTAAACCCATATGTCAGATCTGGTTGAAGCGCCTTAATCCACTGAACACCAGGCGTCAAAACAGTAGTAGTAGTAGTAGTAGTAGTAGTAGTAGTAGTAGTAGTAGTAGTGGTGGTGGTGGTGGTGGTAGTAGTATCTTTTTTTTCTTCATTTTATTTCGTGATATAATTACATAGCCTGTTAACATCATTCTATATTATATACAATACATGCCACAGATACGGTTCTGCATACATAACAGCAGTGCTCACTTATAACAAGTCCAATTCTAAGCCGCTGATATAAACTGTGTGTAAACAAGTACATGAGCCACAGCAGCTCTACACAGTCACCATTGTGTCAGTCTACTCTTATTACTCTTTTCCTTGTCTACAAAGATATGTATGTACGCATTCGCGGAAGCTGACTGACAATCGTTAAACTATGCAGTAAAAAACAGTAAAAAGAAAACAAAAATAAGACTATATATGCCCAACAAAATGACAATGATTTTTTTTTTCATCACTCCACACGAAATAAAAATATTAATAAAATGTTTAACTACAAAAAATAACCCTCAAAACCAATATTTTGAAAACATAGATGCTTTAAAAATATTGGACCCAATTCATTAATATTCTGCTTGAAAAATAATGAAGAAAGTTTTAAAAATAAATCATATCATAAAACAATAAAATAATACAAGATAATAAAAGTAAAAAAATAATAAAACGCAAAATTATAAAAAGTTCGATGTCAGGTACAATATATAAAAACCTGTTTAAAATATATGGTTACAATATTTTTCACGTGTTCTAGTAGTAGTAGTAGTAGTAGTAGTAGTAGTAGTAGTAGTAGCAGCAGCAGAGTTGTTGTTGTTGTTGATGATGAGAATACACGCCACACTATTCAATTACAAACACCGTCAATGTTTTCAAGACAGAATTAACATACAGTCAAATCAAGTTAACATAACCACCAATAACATTAAAGATAAGGACGTTGTGCAGATACTGGCAGATACGAAAAGGATACTTCATTGGCGTGTATCTATTTTTACCTCTTTTTTATCTATCTGTTTTATTTTACTTTATTACGCTTTAGTCACTTTATTTTATTTTTTTATACAAATTTTTTTCAACTTACGCAAGGCGATTTATTCAACTTACGCAAGACGATTTTTCATCTTACGCAAGACGATTTATTCAACTTACGCAAGACGATTTTTCATCTTACGCAAGATTTCAGTTAACTTACGCAAGACTATTTTTCAACTTACGCAAGACGATTTTTTCATCTTACGCAAGACGATTTATTCAACTTACGCAAGACGATTTTTTTCATCTTACGCGACGATTTTTTTTTTCATCTTACGCATGACGATTTATTCAACTTACGCATGATGATTTTTTCGTCTTACGCATGACGACTTATTCAACTTACGCAAGACAACCTCATCACACCGTGGACGCCAATTCATTTCAGCTGTAACCTCGTAGTGAAGGGGTTACGGTAGGCTCTATTTCCCCCCCCCCCCGATTCGAAAGTCTCTCTCGGGTGGCAAAAAATCGTCTTAATATACCATGAATAATCTTAAAAACGTCATTGTTTTTTTTTTTTCCAAAGTATTTGTTTTTCCTTTATCTATGCACATTATTATTATTATTATTATTATTATTATATTATGCGTGCTCCCTACGTGTCAACAAGTGGGTTGGTGGAGGGTTAGTGCCCCTCCCCGTAAAGCAAATAACTCAAAGTCAATGGCCACCCCTTGCGGGATTGTGGCGTCTGGCAATAGATAGATAGATAGATAGATTATTATTTAATTGTTCCTGTTGCTACAACTACTATACACTATCTACTAATACTACTATACTATTACTGCTACTACTACTACAATAATAACAATAATAATAATAATAGTAATTATTATTATTATTATTTGCGTTGAGGGAAGAGGGTGGGAGGAACGAGAGGTAGTGTAGGAGGAGCCAAAGGGGAGGGGGCGGGGCTAAGGGCGAGGGGGAAGGGGAGGAGCGGCGGTGGGGGAAATGGAGGCGGTAGGAACGTAAATATGAGAGAGAGAGAGAGAGAGAGAGAGAGAGACGAAACTGGTGACTATAGCAGGTTTGCTTTCACCTGAGGGAACTGGACCAAGTGTTAATTAGGAGGCAGGAATAAGTCTCCTTCCGTACTAGGCAAATCGACCCTCCAATCTGACTACACTTGGCCATCAACTGACCTGAAAAGGGGGTCAGGAGCATTTGTTAGGTTAGAATAAACGCACTATGGAAAAGACACCCACAAATCTCCCCTTCCGCCCTATTTCCCCTTTCCCCTCCCTTCCCCTTCCCCTCTCAGTCATCTCCTACCTCCCTCTCCCCCCCGACATCCCCCCCCCACCTTGAATATCCTCCCATCGTCCCCCCCTCCTCTCTCTCTCAAACACATACACATCCATCGAATCTCACCCATCTCTTCCCCTCCCCCTTCTCTCCTCTCTTTCTTCACTACCCACCCCTCTCCCTCCCCCTCCGCCCTTCCCAACTCTCCCTCTCCCCCCTTCCACAACTTTCCACCTCCCTCTCTTTTTCTCCCCCTCCCTCTCCCTCCCTGCTGTCCTATCCTTGTCTTTAACGCACCAAACTGATGCGTAATTAATAATCTATCCTTTAACAACCTCAAAAATATGAATAGATCTGTTGTCTTGATTTTTCTTTGTACTCCTTTGTATTCCCCTCCCTTCCCATTCCTTCCCCCTTTCCCCTCCCTCCCGTTCCCATACCTTCCCCCTTTCCCCTCCCTCCCGTTCCCATACCTTCCCCCTTTCCCCTCCCTTCCCATTCCCTCTCCCTTTCTCCTCCCTTCCAATTCCGTTCCTTTATTTCCCTTCCTCCTCTCCTCTGTGCACCCCTTCCTCTCCCTTGCTATCTCCCTCACCCTTTCTCTGCCTCCTCATACAACGAAGGGTGACAAAGACGATACCTTGACTGAGAAATACACCACACGAGGAGCGTTTACAAGCCCTGAATCTCTTTACCCTAAACGCAGGTCACGAGGCGATTTAATTCGAGGATTCAAAATATTCAATGGACATGATAACATGGCTAATCATTAATACTTCACACTTGATCGCGCAAATTACAGTAGAGGCAATAGGCACAAATTTACCAGCAAATTATTTCAGTCACACGAAGGAACGTATTTCTTCTTTATCAGAATTGTAAATATACGGATTAAGCTGCCTCTTAATGTAGTAAATTGTGATACAGTACTAACCTTTAAAAATCGCTTGGATATGTAGCCAATCTGTCATCTAATCCCCAGCTAAGTATGTTCACAGATGCGTTATACATTTCTGCGGTATTTTTCTTTTTTTCAGAGCCTGGAGGATACACCCGTAGCACAACATCGATAAATACTGCTGACTTAATGTTACTCTCCGTTTTTAGGAACATAATGTTGACTAAAAATTCCTTTCTTTCTTTCCTATGAAATTTCCATAACGGTTTTTCTATGTTGCATGGTGGTCCTTCCTGTTGTTCTATCCTTGTCTTTAGCTGATAGATTAGCTTTGTTAGTTATTACTGTCTCTATACCAAACAGCCACGAAAGGACCAAGCAACAGGCCTCTTGTTATTTGCCTTCCTTTCTACTCCCTCCCTCCCATCTCACTCCCCCACTCCCTCCCTCCCACGTCCCCCTCCCTCCCTCCCATCTCACCTCTTGCCTTCCCCTCCCTTTCTTCCATTCCCTCTCACTCCTTCCTCTCCCTTTCTTCCATTTCCTCTCACTCCTCCTCCCTTCCGTTCCTCCCACCTCACCTCTTTCCTTCCCCTCCCTGCCCCCCTTTCCTCTCACTCCTTCCCCTCCCTTCCGTTCCTCCCATCTCACCTTTTTCCTTCCCCTCCCTTCATGCTCACCCCTTCCCCTCCCTTCCCTCTCACTCCTTCCCCTCTCTTCCGTTCCTCCCATCTCACCTCTTTCCTTCCCTTCCCTCCCTCCCACCTCACCCCTTTCCCCTCCCTCCCATCTCACCCCTTTCCCCTCCCTCCCTTCCCCCCCACACCCCTGATAGCATCAAACAAGAGAGACATGGCCATACGCACCCACACAATTTTTTGTATTTTATTTCTTACTTTTTCCTGCCTTTTTACGGCTTTATTCCAAGATTTGATTTACTAAAGGAGAGGACTAAGGCTGTGTCTAACCCCTCCTGTTCAAATAGGTCCCGGAAAGCTGAATAATATCGTCTGGAGAGAGTAAGTGTGAAAGAGTAAGACTGTATATGAGTCATCTATATTGGGAAAGGGGATGATGATGATGATGATGATGATGATGATGATGATGATGATGATGACGATGATGATGATGATGGTGGTGGTGGTTATGATGGATGATGATGATGATGATGATGATGATGATGATGATGATGATGATGATGACGATGCTGCTGCTGCTGATGATGATAATGGTGGTGATGGTGGTGGTGGTTGTGGTGATGATGATGATGAAAAGGAATCTGCCTAAAAGAAATAAATTGAAACACATACAGTAGGTGACAAATAAATGAGACAAAACAAAAAAAAAATAAATAAATAAAACGTGAATTAGGCAAACCTGAAAATTATAAACGAAAATTAACAAAACAAAACCAAAGGAACAAATACCCAAATAAATAAATAAAGAGAGATAGAGAGAGAGAGAGAGAGAGAGAGAGAGAGAGAGATTTAAGCCAACTCTAATTATTTATGGCAAAAAAAAAAAAGGTAAAATTTCTAAGCATCTAAGACGATTTTTTTCTTTGATTTTTAAGACATTTTTTTTCTAATATTTTCTTTAAGACGATTTTACTCACCTGAAGACAGACCCTCGTACTGAAGGGGTTAATGAAGGCTGTATCGAACCTCTCTCCCTCTCCCTCTCTCTCTCTCTCTCTCACACACACACACACACACACACACACACACACACACACACACACACACAAGGAAGTGTTTTAACTGATGGGCATCGCGACGTTAACTTATATGGATGGTGGTGATGGTGGTAGCGATTGTGGTAGCTGTGGTGGTGGTGGTTGGAGGGTGGTGGTGGTAGTAGTCGTTTTGGTCGTTGTGGTAATGGTGATGATGACTGTGTGTGTGTGTGTGTGTGTGTGTGTGTGTGTGTGTGTGTGAGAGAGAGAGAGAGAGAGAGAGAGAGAGAGAGAGAGAGGAATGTGAGCTAGGTCATTTCAGTGTCTTACTCCTCCCTTAACATCACCCTCCCATTAGAGTTAGCTTTATTTTCTCTCTTGGCTAAATTCCTTAAACTTTTAAGGATTCTCTCTCTCTCTCTCTCTCTCTCTCTCTCTCTCAAAGCAGCTCGTTTCCGGAGGCCCAGTAGTTCGACGCGCTAAACACCTTCGCATGTCACCACTTCGACGCCAATACCCACCGTCCATACAAAATACACACCGGGACTGTCTCATTTACGGCTGGTGGGATGGTATTTATGCACGAAATTCCGACCTCTTCCCTGCCCAATCCCGGAGTTGACCCCGCGTCCATCTACATCCTTTCAACCAGCGCTAACCAGTACTAATTAAAAACGAATCACTGAATAAAGGGGAAGGAAAGGAGTGGGAGAGGGGAGGGGAGGGGAGGGGAAAGGGTTGAAGTGGGGGAAGAGGAGAGGAGGGGAGAGGGGAGGGGAAATCAAGTGAGGTGAGAGTGAAGGGAGGGGAATGGGGAGGAGGAGTGGTGATTTGAGATGAGGTGAGGAAGGAGAGTGGGAGAGGGGAGAACAAGGGGAGGGGAGGGGGAAAGAGTGAGGGGAGAACAGGGGGAGGGGTGGGGATGGGATGGGATGGGAGGGGAGGGGAGGGGAGGGGAGGGGAGGGGAGGGGAGGGGTGGGGGAAGGGAAGGGGAGGGTAGGTAAGCACATGACGTCAGTGTTGTCATTAAAATCCAATTGACATGACCCGCCCAACACCTCAGAGTGGTGGTTGATGTGTCCCTCTGACCACTGGCATGCTGGTATGTAGGGGGAGGGAGGGAGGGAGGGAGGGGAGGGGAGGGGAGGAAGGAGAGGGAGGTAGGAAGGAGAGGATGGCAGGGAGGGAAGTGAGAAGGAAGGACGGGGGAAATGAAAAGAGGTGAGATGCTGGAAAAGACAAAGGGAAGGAGAGAGGGAAGAGGGGGAGAGGAGGAGGGAGAGGGGATGGAGGGAAGACGCAGGGAAGTCGAGAAAACAGAATGAGGAAGGAATGACAGATGAAAGGAGTGGATGGCGAGAGGCAAGGAAGAGATTGGAGAAGGAGGAAAGGAAGAAGATAATTATGTATGAGTAAACAATAAAAAAAAATAAGAATAACAAAACTGTTGGTCTTTTTGAGGCTGTTATAGTGGTTATAACTAAAAAATATATAAGTTAAAGACAAGGATAGCACAGCAGGAAGGCTCTCCCCCCACCCACCAAACCCCATTAAGTAGGATGGAAGGAAATACAGGAAGGGAGGAAGAAGCAACGGCACTATTAACAGAGGTAACAGCAGCGCTTGCATTACTGTTAGTACAAGAGTAAGCTTCGACAACAACAACAACAACAACAACAACAAGAATAGTAGTAGTAGTAGTAGTAGCAGTAGTAGTAGTAGAGGTAGTAGTAGTAGTAGTAGTAGTCGCAGTCGTAGTAGTAGAGTTTTGATAGCAATGTCAATCAGTCAATCATCCTATATTTCGCAGTATAACACTACAGAGGCAGCAGAAACCTCAGACACTTAAAATCAATATACTGTACATATACAGTATAGTAGTAAACAATAATCCAATAAACAACTGTGCATATACTATATCCTTACATACTATGTACTACAAGATAGTACTAAACAATTTTATTTACTCTGAATGAATGGTTTTTATACAAATTATAACAGGAAACTATCGTCTTCGCTGTTCGTGAGTTTGTACCCATGATAATCTTGCTTTAATAATATCAGTTGTACAATCTAGAATATTTACATTGTATCTACTCCAAAAGTATTCTTTAATGCTACTCATTACGTGGCCTAGGCTGAGCCATGGCATACGCATCTTCAGAAGAGGGTTTGATGAAGTTTAAATTTTCCTGAAAAATCTCCCTTGAATTCCAGCAATGTGATGCCTCAAGAGAAGCTGTCTGCATGCCTCAGCGACATCATGATTACTTGTGTCTGATGATACGTCTAACATTTTTCGGTGTGTTTATGGTAAGCAACTTCAAAGGTTTAGAAGGTATTCGTCCTTGCTATAGTACTTGTATCCCATAAAGCCAATCCATAATCCGGGACACAATAAGCATGAAAAAGAAAACTGAGAGTTGCTACTGATACACCCTTAAAGTTTCTAGAACAAAATTAAAATTAGCATAAAATTTAATCAACCTAAACTCAACATCTTTATGATCCATTTTTAAACAATGCCCTAGATATCTGTAACAGTCAGTGACATCAAACTCATCTCCTGCATTCACAACCTTACATAAATTTTTACCAAACTCCCGTCTTCAAAAAATCATGCATTTTGACTTAGATTTATTTATACTAAGCTTTATGTCTCTAGCTGAATCTCTTAGTTTACCATATATAATATCCAAATCACTCAGTTTACTTGTTACCAGCACCAGGTCCTCAGCATAGGCCATAATATTTGTTTTAAATATACCAAGAGAACAGGCAGATCTCACTCATGTAATATACAGTATGTCATGCAGCAAATCGTCTATGTACAGATGGGAAAAAAAATGGGTGATAAATTTCCACCCTGTCTAACTCCGTAAAAAACACTTAAAAATTCCATGCTCCCCCAGTCCACAAAACCCTTGCTGTCTGGTTTCTCAAATAATGCATAACTAATAACGCAATATCAGGGGGTATTTCCCTATCCATTAAAATATTTCCAAAACTAAAATGGTTAACTCTGTCGAACGCCTTTGAGAAATCCATGAAGAGGGTGAAGACATTACCATTCCTCTGTGTATATTGATGTACGATGCTTTTAAAGATGAAAGTAGCATCAGTAGTCGATGAACTCTTTTTAAAATCAAACTGACATATATTAAAACCAAGCCTCTCCTCCAACATTTGCAAAACATGACACTCAAAATCTTTTGGCAACATAAATGACTACATCACAAGCCTCAAATTTGATGCCAAGGAACAGTTCCCATTTTGGCCTTTAAACATCATCATCATTCACTGCCAGACGCCATGTATCCCAGACAGGGTGGCCAAGGGCTTAGAGTTAATTGTTTTACAGGGAGGGGCACTAATCCTCCACCAACCCCACTTGACGTAGGGATGCCAACAGCATCTGGTGTTCCCAGGCGGTCACCCATCCAAGTACTAACCAGACCCAACGTTGCTTAACTGGTTAGTACTTGGATGGGTGACCGCCTGGGAACACCAGATGTTGTTGGCATCCCTACGTCAAGTGGGGTTGGTGGAGGATTAGTGCCCCTCCCTGTAAAACAATTAATGATTGGTGTAATTTGGCCCCTCAGCATGTCATCAGGCAGGTAACAATGAACAAAGCAAGAATTCAAGAGATCACATATAACTTGAGGAAATCATCAGTTGCATTTTTTAGAAACTAAGCATGAATCCCATCGTGCCCAATACCCACATCCATTCAGCCAGTGTACTTTCTAAGAGTCACTACAGATACTCGCAGGTGAAACATTGTCCTCCTTTTCCATTTATTTCTAAGCTTATTAAAAAAATCTCTTCCCACGTCGTCTGTAATAAGGCCATTTTAACTGATGAAAAAAAGGTTATTAAAAATGGCAGTAATATCTTGACTATTACTCAGTCCATTGATTACCTGAGATGACTTGACTTTGTTTCTTGTAGTAGACGTAGTAGTAGCAGTAGCAGAAGTAGTGAAAGTTTTAGTAGTGGTAGTAGTAGTAGTAGTAGTAGTAGTAGATGTAGTAATAGTAGCAGTAGCAGAAGTAGTGAAAGTTTTAATAGTAGTAGTAGTAGTAGTAGCAGTAGTAGTAGTAGTTGTTGTTGTTGTTGTAGTGGAAGCTTTAATAGTAACAGTAGTAGTAGTAGTAGTAGATGTAGTAGTAGTGGTAGCAATAGCAGCAGTAGTGAAAGTTTTAATAGTGGTAGTAGTAGTAGTAGCAGTAGTAGTAGTTGTTGTTGTTGTTGTAGTGGAAGCTTTAGTAGTAGTAGTAGTAGATGTAGTAGTAGTAGTAGCAGTAGCAGGAGTAGTGAAAGTTTTAATAGTGGTAGTAGTAGTAGTAGTAGTAGTAGTAGTAGTAGTTGTTGTTGTTGTTGTTGTTGTTATTGTAGTGGAAGCTTTAATAGTAGTAGTAGTAGTAGTAGTAGTAGTGGTAGTAGTTGTAGTGGTAGTAGCAGTAGTAGTCGTTTTTGCTGCTGTTGCACTACTGTAGTAGTAACAATACACCTTTTTCAATCAATTCATTCATATCAGACCATTTCCATTCACACACACACACACACACACACACACACCTCTCTCTCTCTCTCTCTCATCACCCCTAATAAGGATCTAAGTTATTCGAATCTGTCCGTTCTGGCATTCCCTTACTCTCCTGAATCTCACACTGGCATCGGACTATCTACTCGTTATCTGGTAATGTTCTCTCTCTCTCTCTCTCTCTTTCTCTCTCTCTACGAATATTTACTTATTTATTTATTTATATTTTAATTTACCTTACCTAACTCGTGTGAATTAGAGCTGGAGTTATGATGATGATGATGATGATAATGATGATGAAAAAGAACACCATCATCTTTCCCCCTTCCACCCTGATCTCCCCATTTCCTCCCTCCCATTCCTTTACTGACCTTTTTTATTCCTCTCACCTTCCTTCTCCCCTTTCCTAATCAATTTTAGGTTTCCCTCCTCCAGGTGAACACAGGTGTCGATTATTTCATTATAATTATCTATTTTCTCGCTATAACCCACTAATATCTAGAAATAATAATAATAATAATAATAATAATAATAATAATAATAATAATAATTTCAGGGGGCGTATTCCTCCACCTAGGCCAATATAATCTAAAATCTATCGCTATCATTCTTTCTCGCCTAGTTAATAAATTCTACGGTATTTTTCTGCCCTGCTTCAAAATCTCAAAGAACGCATACCTCTGCCCACGCCAAAGAAATTTAATGGTTCCTACATCCGGATTCGTACCCATCTCAAAATGTAATCAGCTCGTCCTTGATCTACTGCTCACCTGTTCACCAAATTTCGATGATACCTGATAACAATTTTCAGAGAGAGAGAGAGAGAGAGAGAGAGAGAGAGAGAGAGTCTTTAAAATCGCTATTCCTTCTTCCAACCTACTCTCTCTCTCTCTCGTACACCATAAAGCAAACCTATGACTGTCTCTGGGCTTGTAAACTCCTATCGTAAATTGTCATCCACACACACACACACACACACACACACACAGGTGAATGGAGGAATTTGACCTGCTCTGTGTGTGTGTGTGTGTGTGTGTGTGTGTGTGTGTGTGTGTGTGTGTGTGTGTGTGTGTTTAATCTTATCCTATTCTAATTATTAATAGTGGTAGTTGGGGTAGTTGGGATGGTTATTGCCTTCTTTAACAACCATCCATCAGTACATCATTATCAATTTATCTATCTGTCTATCTATCCAACCATCCATGTATTTATTCGTCCATCTATCCAGTTATCTATCCATCTATCCATCCATGCAATTACCTATCCATCCATCCATCCATTCATCTATCCATCCATCCATGCAATTACCTATCCATCCATCCATCCATTCATCTATCCATCCATCCATTCATCCATCCATCTATCCATTTAACAGCATCAACAACAACAACAAAAATAATGATACTACTACTACTACTAGTCATAACAATAATCTAACACACTGGGACCCGATTTACCGCCTTCGATTCTACGACAGGAAGGGGTGGAGAGGTATATGAGAGAGGGGGGTGTGAGTTGGGAGCAGGGCAGTGAAATGGCGGGGGACAGGGCGACGTGGAGGCGATTTGTTTGTGGCCACCCCGAACGGGATTAAGGCGTCTGGCAATAGATAGATAGATAGATCATTATTATTATTATTATTATTTATCGCTATCAAGAGATGATTTTTTCAGCGATTTTATAGACTGCGAGATAATTAACCCCTCCAATTCGAAGTCTCCCCTCAACTGAGTAAAATCGTCTAGGTCAAAAATATATATAAAACTTGCTAAAATATATAAATAACACTACTACTACTACTACCACCACCACTACTACTACTACTACTACTACTACTACTAATAATAATAATACTACTACTAATACCAATACCACCACCACCAATAGTAATAATAATAATAATAATAATAATAATATCCTCCCTCAGCTAATGGCGTCTTTATGAAGCCTACGTTTTCTGTTTATGAAAATTAAGTCAACTCTTACGACAGGTGTTTGGACCCTTCCCCCCTGCGGATTTGCGAACACATGTGCGACACACTTACGGGCGTTTTGCGGGCGACCTAGGGCTATGGGATTGCCGACCGTGGGCGTGGGGGACGTAGGGGTGATTAGGGGAGGCGTGGGAGCCGTGTGGGATGCGTGGGATTGGCTGGGACGCGCTGCGAGGGATCTACTTGTGTTTGTCAAGAAGCCACGTTGAAATACACGAGACCCCCCTACGTGACCCGCATGTGCAATGAGATACCCGTTTTCTTTGCCCGGAATGTTTGGCTACAAGTGGGTTCCGGGAATGTTGGTAGTTGTGGTAGGAATGTTGGTAGTTGTGGTGACTAGAAATGGTGGTGGTTGTGGTAGGAATGTTTATGTGATGACTGGGAATGCTGGTAGTTGTGGTGACTGGGAATGTTGGTAGTTGTGGTGACTGGGAATGTTGGTGGTTGTGGTAGGAATGTTGTTAGTTGTGGTGACTGGGAATGTTGGTGGTTGTGGCAGGAATGATGGTAGTTGTAGTGACTGGGAATGTTGGTAGTTGTGACTGGGAATGTTGGTAGTTGTGGTGACTGGGAATGCTGGTGGTTGTGGTAGGAATGTTGGTAGTTGTGGTAGGAATGTTGGTAGGTGCGGAAGGAATGTTGGTAGTTGTGGTAGGAATGTTGGTAGGTGTGGAAGGAATGTTGGTAGTTGTGGTAGGAATGTTAGTAGGTGTGGAAGGAATGTTGGTAGTTGTGGAAGGAATGTTGGTAGGTGTGGAAGGAATGTTGGTAGTTGTGGTAGGAATGTTGGTAGTTGTGGTTTTAATAGATCGAAGGCTCCTATGACTCACTCAGCTGAATAAAATCGTCTCATCAATAGGAACAAAAAAAAAAAAATCTTGCCTCGAGTTATCCCGGGAATGAAAGGGTTAAGGGTCTCTCTCTCTCTCTCTCTCTCTCTCTCTCTCTCTCTCTCTCTCTCTCTCGCGCACACACACACACACACACACACACACACGCAGAACAAAACATGATTCCCGCTGTTTTTTAAGAGACGCTGGTGCAATAATAATAATAATAATAATAAATAATAATAATAATAATAATAATAATAATAATAATAAAAAGGCCATTATAATTACCAAAGTCTCTTCCACTCCCCCCGCTCTCTCTCTCTCTCTCTCTCAGCTCATTACATCACTGCATTATCAGATTCCCAGTAAACCAATTACATACACACACTAATTGCTATTCACGTCTACTAACCACTCATTAGGCAGGGGGGTGGGGGAGAGGGGTGGGGGAGGGGAGGGGGTGAAGTGATTAGGGTTGAGAATGTGTGTGTGGGGAGGGGGTGCGTGGTTGTGTGTGTGTGTGTGTGTGTGTGTGTGTGTGGGGAGGGGGTGCGTGGTTGTGTGTGTGTGGGGGGGGGGAGGGGGTGCGTGGTTGTGTGTGGGGGGGAGGGGTGCGTGGTTGTGTGTGTGTGTGTGTGTGTGTGTGTGTGTGTGTGTGTGTGCTAAAGCGGTGTACACAGGTATTTTCTCCTCATACATACACCATATATTGTATAGAAAACGTATTAATAGATCAACAAGGGTAACTTAACTCTCTCACTACCACAATCTATTTTTCTTTTTATTTCATCTACCTTCTGACGATTTTATTCAGCTCCGGAGAAACTTTTGCGAGTAGAGGGGCAGATCTTGCCTCCCTTATCCCCTTCAGTACGAGTATGCTATGTTGAATGCAATTGATCTGGATGATGCACGAACTTAGAAGAAAATGGGTGGTGGGATTGAAGGGGTTAATGAGGTGTGGGTGGAAATTAGGTTTCTCTTTCTCTCTCTCTCTCTCTTTCTCATTTTTTTTTTATTATCAATTTCTCTCAACCTAATCTGTGTGTGTGTGTGTGTGTGTGTGTGTGTGTGAGTTTCTCATCCTATACTAAAAATCTCTCAGACATCGTGCAAGGAGGGCATAAGTGGCCTTGATATCTAAATCCACGTTATATAATGGACTCTCGCCCTTTATGCGATATTTAGGAGGCTTGATCCACCGATAATGTTGGGGGGGTCAGCGCTCCCTTCAAAAAAAAAAAAAAAAAATCAGAAGACTAAAATTGATATGGATATTGAGGGACTGGATAGGATGTTTCTTTGCTTTTTCTCAATGTATAAAGAGAAACTGCACGTCTACTTTATTTACTTATTTGTTTACTTATCTCTTTACTTCTACGCCACGGTGAGCAGCGCCGGAAAAAGCCTAATCGGTTCCGCGTGAAGGATAATCTCTCTCTCTCTCTTGCCCTTCCCGTGTCTCACCCACCAAGGCCCAACGTAGTGGTAAAAACGCAATTCTATCCGTGTCACCCGCTTTCCATTCGCCTGTGTGTGTGTGTGTGTGTGTGTGTGTGTGTGTGTGTGTGTAGATATGGTCTCATATGTTACTGTATCCATAACATCATTTCCTATGCGATTTAGTCTGCCCATCAAACACAACAGTCTCCCGCACCTTATAAATAACGACACCGATAAAATATATACTATATATATATATATATATATATATATATATATATATATATATATATATATATATATATATATATATTAAAGTGTACTATGTTGAATAAATCGCTGAGGTGGATTTATTACGAAGCTTCTCACAACACTTCAATGCTAAATAAATCGCTGACGAAGATTTATTACGACACCCAGAAGAGGCGTCAAAATCTGAGTGCAAAACAGAACGAAAAATTTTGAGAAACACCAAACACTATATCCCAGAATTGCTTTGACCAATGTCGAAAATTATGAAAAAAAAAATAATTGTATTTTCAAGACCAAAAAATGTCATAATCATCGGTTTCTTAAATTCTTGTGTTTTCTTATTTTTTTTTTAATTAACTTTGAGACATTCACTTCCTTGGTTCCCATTTCAAATTAACTCGATTTTTATTATATTGGTAAAATGTTTGAATGATAAATTAGGAAACGCTGACACACTATTCTGAAAAATACGCTGAGTTCCGAAGAAAACATCACCCGGTTTCAATAGTTATCGTTCACTCCATCGTTATTTATCGTAATGGATCGATATTGGCCTCGGCAGTACTACAAGCGACAGCAGAAATTCGCTACTTTTTTTTTTCTGAGACATGGCAACACTGTATGGCGGAGATTTGACAACGCTGCTTTCCAAAAAAACATACAATTTCCTGGATTACATTAAAAATTTTGATGGCTAAAGACAGACAGCTCAAAATTATCTTACTCTAAAACTCGAAGCGAATTTCTGCTGACGACTGTACACGATTAGAAACCTTGGGTCGATTTTTTAAGACATTCGTAAAGAATTTGTATAAAACTTGAAGAAGCTTTTTTTGATGGCTGTTGTTTATGGTTTCATGTTGCTTTTTTATTTTTTATTTTTTTTACATAATTTGGGTACTTTTCTTATCTGGTCTCTCTCTCTCTCTCTCTCTCTCTCTCTCTCTCTCTCAGGTTTGATGGTTGAAAGTAAATATTACGAGAGAGAGAGAGAGAGAGAGAGAGAGAGAGAGAGAGAGAGAGAGAGAGAGAGAGAGATGACCAAGAAGAGGGTACAAGGAGGAAGGCGGAGGGGGGAGGGGGAGGGGCAGATGGACATTTGGAGAAGAAGGGCAGGGGAGGGGCGGGCAGGAAGGGAGGGAGGGGGGGTAACAGAAGGGGTATATTTGGGCAGAGGAAATGGGCAGGGGGAGGGCAGGGCACGATCATACTGCCCACCACACAATTATATTCATCCTGGGAATATTAAAGTCCAAAGAGCCAATCACGAAGCGGGGAAGCCACAGACCGGGAGCCAATCAGCGGGCAGAGGGGGCGTGGCCAGAACTCCTACCCTGCCGCAATGCCCAGTCTATTCCTTGAAGTTTGGTGAGACGGACGTTCAAAATATTCGTTCTTGGCTTCCTACGGCTACCAATTACCCACATCCCTCTCTAGTAACCATCTAAATACCCAAAACCTCCCCTGGGACACTAACTCGAGGTCCTGGGACGCTGTGAGAGTGGGATATGCAAGCGCGACTTTGGGATATTTTGAATTTGTCTTCGTGGACTAAGCGACGTCAACAAAAAATGGGTTCGGTCTTCATCCCCCGTAGTTTTTTTTTTCGCTAACCAGGCAGGCCATTGACTGACCTTGATTTTGGGGTGACTGACGCGGATATTACAGTGTTAGAGATATTAGATAGGCGTTAGACGGAGGTTAGAATAATAGCCGTGTTCGCAAGCGCTCTTTGGAGGGGAATATTACTTACGCTGTGGGGTATGTGTTTATTGTTCCCTTATTTACATATTGCATAATGCTGTCATCACCGCTCCTGTTGCTGACATCACTACTACTGTTCCTGTGACGTAGCTGCTACTTTGGTGGTACTGCCTGGTTGCTACATTTGGTGGTACTAGTGATTGCGGTTGCTACTAAAACTTACCACTACCACTACCTTTGCTTCTATACTCTGTTTACTTTAACCTGGCTTATATTCCCATCCCTCCACCTTGAATGATGAGCTGAGACAACAGATTAAAAATGGAATATGATGACAGTCACGAAGAAGTGCTATGGAAGGATGCAGAGCCAATTAGCACTGTCTTTCTGCCACTGAGCTACCCATCCCCCCACCTTAAATTCTGAACTGTGAAAATAGATTAATATTAGAATATGATGCTAGTCATGAAGACGTGCTATGGAAGGATGTAGAGTTATAGCATTGTCTCTTGCACTGAGCCACTTAACATAATCTACTAAAGAACAAAATCTAAGTTTAAAGTGAAAGAACTACAATGACTAGGACTGTCCCTCTGATAACTACCACCACTACAACCATCACCTACAACAACTTAACATAACCTAGCATGACCTCTCCTAACCAGACTGAGCCAAACCTAACCTAATCTAACCTAATGAAACCCACTCTAACCAAAACTGAGCCTAATCTAACTTAACCAAAACTAACCTAAGCAAATTCAGTTAACCATCAACACAATCATCACCATCATCAACTAACCTAAACAGCTCCAAATACTCTTTCCACCACCACCACCACCACAGCACCACCACCGCCACCAACAACCTAAACAATGCCAATTAATCTTCCCCCCATCCTCCTCATTAACCCTATTTCTCACTGATAAAATGGGGTGGGAAGGACTCAGAAATGAGGACAGGAAGCCACAAAAAACAGATCTATAGTACTTGGCTCAAATTCTTCTACTTTTGCGGCACTCTGTATTTCCTTATGCTATGGTTGTGCAGCCTCTCCGTAGCACTTCTTCGTGACTAGCATCATTCTTTAGTCCTTCTGCCCTAACTTGGCTCAGATTTTCTCCCCTTATGCTGCTTATTTCACGTCGATCAGTGGCGGAATAAGACATACAGCTCTACATAGTTTCCATAGCACTTCTTCGTGACTAGCACAAGATTCTGGTGTCAGTCTCTTGTTACAACCCAGAATGAAGGAGCTATGACAAGTTTGAGCCAGTTTGAGTAAAATGAGTATATTAAAAAAAGTGGTGTTAAAATGGGCCACACATCCACTCACTCATAATTCGAGCCCTTGGAATCATCGGCTCTATCTTACAGGCCTAATAATAATAATAATAATAATAATAATAATGATAATAATAATAATAATAATAATAATAATAATAATAGTAGTAGTAGTAGTAGTAGGAGCAGTAGTGGTAGCAGCAGCAGCAGCAGTAGTAGTAGTAGCAATAATAACAATAATAATAATAATAATAATAATAAGTAATAATAATAATAATAATAACTAATAATAATTAGTAATAGTAGCAGTAATAGCAGTAGTAGTAGTAGTAGTAGTAGATGTAGTAGTAGTAAAAATAATAATAATAATAATGATAATAATAATAATAATAATAATAATAATAATAATAATCAGTAATTCGCTCCCCAAAACAGGCATTTCTTAACTTCTGAATATCTTAGACGCTTTCCTTCATCTTAAAGAAAATCACTAAGAATGAAGGAGTTAATTTTTTTTTTTTTTTTACCATTTCAGTATAAAAATCGTCTCTCGGCTGAATAAAATCGTCTGGAGGTAAAGGAATAAAGTCTAACAGCATGGTGGGGAGAGATGGTACCCAAGTATTCCCTACGTGGCGCAAAAAAATAAAAAAAAATAAAGAAAAAAGGGAGACTGAGAGGGATGGATGAAGTTTGATCCCCTTTCTTTCTTTCTTTCTCTCTCTCTCTCTCTCTCTCTCTCTCTCTCCTACATGTGCGGAGACGAGGTTACTTTGGGGGAATTCTCTCTCCTTTGATTCTCGTCCCACATAAAATAACTATAAATATAAATAGATACATGAATAAAATAAATAAATAAATAATGGCATAAGAGATGAGGTTGGTCTTGAGTCTATTTTCTCCTCTGATTCGTCTCCCACGGTGATGATGATGATGATGATGATGATGATGACCAATGCTAAAACCTTGATGGCCCCTTCAGGTTCTTTAACATTTTATTGTTATTATTATTATTATTATTATATTATTATTATTATTATTGTTATTATCTCTTCCTCCTGCTCCTCCTCCTCATCATTTACTTTACAACCAAATAATCAATATATTAAAGATTATTTTTCCCATCAAAACTTAAACGATAAACCACTTCAGTACGACAACACCTCAGTTTTTACACCTACCCTTTAAAATGTCTACTTTTAAAAAATCTACCCTTAAGAATAAAAAAACCTACCTATCTACCGCTGGACGATTTTATTCAGCTGATGGATAGACAATTTTCTTTCTCTCTCTCTCTCTCTCTCTCTCTCTCTCTCTCTCTCTCTCTCTCTCCTGCTATCTTTACAGCGATTTTTATAGCTTGTAATAATACTGCAAGTTGAATTATGCAATGTTGAGTTTATACGTGTTGCAAGATGAACAGTAGTGGTAGTAGTAGTAGCTGTTGTTGTTGTTGTTCTAGTAACAGTAGTAGTAGGAGAAGAAGAAGTAGCAGCAGTAATAGTAGCAGTAGTGGTGGTGGCAGTAGTAGTAGTAGTAGTAGTAGTAGTAGTTGCAATAGTAAAATTAGTAGTTGTAGGAGTACTAGGTTAATCTGTAACGTGAACCCAGTGGACTGCAGGCTGAAGCTACCCTCCTCCTGCAGTCCACCATCGTCCTATCGGGGGATAGGGAGGGAGGTGAGGGACGTTTGTATAACCAGGCAGTGGAGCCGCCCGGTTATATCAGTGCCACCACGTGAAGGCGTCTCTCTACCAGCAGAAAACGAGAAAAAAGGCAAAAAAAAAAAAAATAAATAAATAAAAGTAGCAAAACAAAAGAAAAATAAATAAATAAGAGAAAATTAATAGACAAAAGAAGGAAAAATAAAGGAAAATAACTAAAGCAAAACCAAAATAAAAAAAAGTTAATTTGCATATTTATTTTGGCTTTACCTATTTAACAAGATGGCGTTACTTTATTTTTATTCTTACTAGTCACGAAGAAGTGCTGTGGAATGGACGACGTGAAATAAGGCCACTGAAGGACGAAAATCTGGGCCAAGTTAAGGTGAAAGAAGTATACTATAAGATTAACACTAGAATATGGCGCTAGTCACGAAGAAGTGCCATGGAAAGGAGGTAGAGCCGTAGTATTATCATTTTCTGCCACTGAGCTACGGGGAAAGGCAGCAAAAGGACGAAAATCACCGGAAAAAGGACGAAAGTGGAAGAATTAATGGGACGCGATGAAAAAGACAGGACCACAACCCCTTCAGTACGAGGACATATTAGACTATTTCTCGTGTTTTGCGGGGACGGCTTAGTGGTATCGGCATCTCCTCTGCATTATTTCCTTTCCTACTCCACTTGCTACCACCACGCCCACCCCAGCAGACTGTGCCGTAACCTTAACACAATAATGCTTCCACCTGAGCATCTCCCCTGCATCATTTCATTTCCTTCTCCCCTTCCTACCACGCCCACTCCAGCAGACTGTGCCGTACCCGCAATACAAAAGTACTGCCACGTTCCTAGTGTTGCCCAATTTATGGACCACCCTGTATTGATGTCTCCAGACGATTTTGTTCATCTGAAACGTGAACCCGGTAGACTGCAGGCCTGAGTTGTCCTTCTCCACCCCACCATCCGCCCTTCAGGGGATTGGGGGTAGTTGAGGGACGCTGGTATGGCAGGGTATGGGATCTCTCTCTCTCTCTCTCTCTCTCTCTCTCTCTCTCTCTCTCTCTCTCTCTTTCCAATTATTTAGTTTTATATACAGGGTGAGTCAAAAGTACGGAAATAAACAGGAAAAGGGACATTATTGGATACCTCTCTCTCTCTCTCTCTTCCCTTATGTTTCCAGACTTCTGACTCACTCTGTATATAACTTTTTTTAATCTGTGTATCAAGTTTTTTTTTTACCTTCATAATTTATTGTTTTTCTTTTTGCATAATTTTTAGTTCAACATCGTTCTTTTCTTTTTCTTATTTTCTGTTATAATATATTTTTTTAATCGATAGTTTCTGGTTTGACTTTTTTATTTATGGGTTTAATAATTAGTTTTGGTTTATTAAGGAAATTTTTTATCTATATTTTTTCTTTAATTACGGCTAAACTTTTCTATATATTTTTTGGATTAGTTTTTTTTTTTTTTTTAGATTTGCAGGTGTGAGAAATTTTGAGTTTCTCGATCAATAAACTCTCTCTTTGTCTGTCTGTCTGTCTGTCTCTCTCTCCGGAATGAAGGGTCTTGTGTTCGATTCCCACTTATTCTATTTATTTATTTATTATTTATTAAGGTCGTAGTATTACCTCCACACCTTTAACCACGTTGTTCTGACGACTGCGGGTTCGATCCCCATTAATTGTAATCATAATCGCACTTAGTTCCTATTTTTATTATTTTTTTATTTTTTTGGACAGCCTATAATTTCGTCTATCTATCTATTTATCTATCTATAATTTTATCTACAGTTGTCTATCTTTTTGGCATCTATATCTAAAATTTCTGGCACCTAAATCGTCTCTCTTTGGCTGAGAAAAATCGTCTGGGGGAGGTGATAGTGGAAAGAATATAATAATAATACAATAATGTAATAAAATAATAGAATAACAAAATAAAAATAATAAAATAATGAAAATATAGAATGTAATAATGGAATAATAATAAAATAATGGTACAATAATGAAATATGAGAATGAAAGCAGAGTGATAATAAAGGAATGAAATACTGGAAATTAATGAAAAAACAGAATGAAATAACAGAGTAATGATTAAAACGAAATAATAATAATAATAATAATGATAATAATACAATGAAATAACAGAAAATAAAATAATGAAATAATAGAATGAAAATAAATAATAATAATAATAATAATAATAATAATAATAATAATTATAATAATAAATTAATAAAATAACTGGATTACAGACCCTCAATCGCACTGAAGGGGCACTAACCTCCACATCCCCAAGCCTTTTATTTTTATTGATTTATTTATCCATTATTTATTTATTTATTTCTCTTGCTACCTCCAGACGATTTTATTCAGCTAGGGAGAGACTGTTTGGATCAAAAGGATTATTATTTTCTTTACTGTATTTTATTTATTTATTTTTACAAGTTATAATTCTCGTTTTTCTGTCTTTCTATCCTTCTTTTATTTATTTTTTTATTTTTTTATTTATTTTTACAGGTTATAATTCTCGTTTTCCTATCATTCTTTATTTTATTTATTTCTTTTATTTTTGACTTCGAACCTGAGGGATTTTAATACCTTTTTATCTTATTTTGCTTTACTGAGGCGTAAAAGTGTCATCAACCTTCAACGCTGAGGCGAAACAAGACCATTACGATGCTAGTCACGAAGAGGTGCTATGGAAAGGACGTAGAGCCGTAGTGCTATCTTTACCACTGAGCTACGTGAAATAAGCTGCATAAGGACGAAAATCTGGGCCAAGTTAGGGTAAGCAGATAGTCACGAAGAAGTGCCATAATATAATAATCTGCAATACGACGAAAATCTGGGCCAAGTTAAGGAAAAGATAGTCACGAAGAAGTGCTATGACCTAATAAGCAGCTAGAGGCGTGAATCGGGGCCAAGGGTGAAGAGATAGTCACGAGGAAGTGCTATAATCTAATATGCTGCAATAGGACGAAAATTTGCGCTAAGGAAAAGATAGTCACGAAGAAGTGCTATGACCTAATAAGCAGCTAGAGGCGTGAATCGGGGCCAAGGGTGAAGAGATAGTCACGAGGAAGTGCTATAATCTAATATGCTGCAATAGGACGAAAATTTGGGCCAAGTTAAGATGAAAAGGGGCGATAGTCACGAAAAAGTGCTCAGACAGAGGGTTAGAGATTGCTTAAAGCCTCTGAAATCGCTGACGTCATTAAGCTTATTTCTTGCTTATTCCAGACGATTTTATTCAGCTTTGGACCTAACCCCTGATTCTATGCGATTTATTCCCTTATTACTCCTTAAAATCCCCTTCCCGCCTATTAATTTCTTTTCCAATTTCCTGGTCTAAATCAGTAACCCAAAAGAGGCTATTAAAGGTGTAACAGGTAAAATAATTAGGTTAATGACAGGTGTTAAGAAGGCTCCGAGGGCAACTAGTAATATGGGCTAAAAAAAAAAAAAAAATAGTGAATGACGTCACCGCATCGATGAGGTTGAATTTTTCTCGTAATTAATAATAATAATAATAATAATAATAACAACAACAATAATAAATATTTTTATTATTATTATTTTTATTATTATCATTATTATTATTTTCATTATTATTATTATCATTATTACTTTTGTTGTTATTATTATTTTCATCATCATCAACATCATTATTATGATTATTTTTATTACTACTACTGCTGCTGCTACTACTACTATTACTATTACTACTATTACTATATACTACTACTACTGCTACTACTACTACTACTTCCATTGGACTACTATACTCGTTTTACACTAACTTGGCCTAAAATTCTCATGTCTCCATCTTGAATATGCTGAGTTGTAAGAATATACTGACACAAGATTATGATGCTAGTCACGAAGAAGTGCTGTGGAAAGGATGTAGGGCGGTGACAATATCTCTTTTTGCCACAGTGCCAAGGAATGAAAATCTGGACCAAGTTAGAGTGAAAGGAGTACAGCACAATACCATTAATCTAAAAGGCTGAGATTCAACACTAGAATATGGTGCTAGTCACGAAGAAGTGCTATGGAAAGAATGTAGTTCCCTAGTACTGTATTCCGCCATTACAGGAAGTAGGCTGCAAAAGGACGAAGCTCTCTGCGAAGTTAAGATGAACGAACTATAGGAATGTCGTCACGCCTGTCCCTGAGCGATCTATTCGGCATATTACAGGTTAAAATTATTACCCGTTCCCGCCCCGGAGGGACTCGGGGACGGATATTTTTTCACTTGGTTTCTCTGTCTGTCTGTTTGTTTGTTTGTATATCTGTCTGTCTGTTAACAACTTTACGCGAAAACTACGGGTGCGATTTTGACTAAATTTACAAGGATAATGGGCTATGACCTTCTGATCACCTAATTAAAGTTTGGGCCAAATTGGGCCAAGGCCTACGCTGTAAGGCCAAAAAATGTATTTAAAAAAAGGGGGGGATGAGTAAAAACTGTTTTTTCACCATAACTCCTTTCAAATTCGTCATATCGACATGAAACTAAAACCTAAAGGTGCATCTTTCATACCTGCATCCTATAACCTGCCTCATTACATCAGGGGGGTCCACCCCCCAGTTAGCGGTAGGGGGGTCAGTGTCAGGTGAGTCGGGCCTAAAATTTCAAATGGGCATAAAATCGTCAATTTTCACCCGACTTACTCCAAATTTGATATGTGACATCTTTGACTAGATATCCTGTTGTGTTTATACGTCAGCACTAAAATGACTGCCGAGGACGGGTTTGCTGTCCCTTGGCACCGCTTGTTGTTGTTTTTGTTGTTATTATTATTATTATTACTGATTTTTTTACATTAATAACAAACACAAGGATTCGGAGGCATTAAATAGAGAATAAATCACTAAGAGAAGGGTGTTAACGATATTTTCACACTCACTTTGAAGTAAAAGAGGTCATCTGCTGTTGTAAAGGCCGCTAGATCGAGCCCGAATTATATGAATTTCGTTAAGACAGACTTTACAATGCCCAACGACGTCAAAAATAAGTAAAAAAGGAAATAAATAATAATAAACAAAGATAATAAACAAAACAAACAAATGAAATACATAAAAAACTAATCTAATAAATGAAATAAAGAGTAAATACATAAATAAATAAACACCCTGCACCAGCCCTCAATGTGACCGCCCTAGCGTGTATTCAGTATGGACGGTAGGTATTGGCGCCGAAGTGGTGATATGTGAGGGTGTGTGGCAAATGCTTGGCCTCAGGGAAGGGACTGACGATACGTAAAACTAGATGTATAGAGAGTCCATGGCGGGGAAAGGGTTAACTGAGATTTATTTATTTATTTTATTATTTATTTTTATTTTATTTATTATGTTTTATTTATGCATTTATTTATTTTCATGTAACCGACTCTGAGCAGCCTTCCTACATGCCACAGAGCTGCACATGTCACCACTTGGGCGCCAACACCCACCGTCCATATTGAATACAAGTTAGGCTTTTCTCAGGACTCGTGTATTTTCCTCAGCTGAATAAAATCGTCTGTCAATATCCTTAAAGATAGCGTGGCAGCGAGAGGGTTAATTATTATTATTATTATTATTTATTATTACTACTACTACTACTACTGTTGTTGTTGTTAATATTATTATTATTATTATTATTATTACTACTACTACTACTACTGCTACTATTATTACTTTTGTTGTTATTATTTAATATTATTATTATTACTACTACTACTACTACTATTATTATTATTACTATTATTGTTGTTGTTATTATTATTATTATTATTAGGAATTTTTTTAATGTGTAGCCTAGTAGTTCTATCGTTCCTATAACTATTATTCTTCACTGTTTAATTTTTCTTGTCTGTGTCTGTTATAGCCTAATTTTATGTAATAATTGTGTGTGTGTGTGTGTGTGTGTGTGTGTGTGTGTGTGTGTGTTTTAATATCGTTCCATGTGTAATTCTGTATATTTATCATTTCTTTCTCTTCTATAATTCTATTCTCAATATTCCTCTATAATTACAGCCCTACTATCATTCGCTACCTTCAGTCTCTCTAATTTCATCCTTTATAATTTATACATCTATCATTTACTCCTCTATCTATCGTTTTACTTCCCCATCTACTTCTCTATAATGATCTGCTATAATCTTCATATTTACCACCCTATTACTTCCAACCGTTCTTTCTATAACCTTCTTCTTATATCTATCTACGGTATCATCTATAATTCATCCCCTTTCTATTCATCTACATCAATCTATCTATATCGATCTATCATCTATAATTTACTCCCTATTATTTCTACTCCTCTATATCAATCTATCTATCGATCTATAATTCATCCCTATCACATCTATCCATCTCCATCAATCTATTATATCTAACTCACTATCTATAGTTCAACCCTATCATTTCTATTCATCTGTATCTATCTATAATTTATTTTCTATCCCCCTCCATCATTCTATTTGTATCTATAACCATCGGTGTCTCCACCTGCTATAATTTTCCACCATAATACCACGCCTCTAATTCACCCTCTATAATCTAACATCTGAATTGCTTCATCTCTCCAAGCATTATATTTTCATCTATAATTAGTCTCATCATCTAACAACATCATCTCCCTGTTAGCTCTCTCTCTCTCTCTCTCTCTCTCTAACTCCCCATCATCACTATCACAAATTATACACTCCCATCCTATCATTCTCCACATTCGCTTAATTTCCTCTATAATTTACTCTATCACTTAATACCCCCACAAACTAATTTATTTCCTTTACTTCAATGGTGTATTTGTTGATATTATTATTTTTTACATTATTTATTATTTATTTTTTTATTTTTACAAACTATAGGGTTAGATGTGGCCTTCATTAACCTTCTTTTTCTTTTTTTTCTCTTTTCGTTTTTTTTTTTTTTTAACTCGTATTTACCAGCACCTCGCCGTGGGAAGGACACAGCTCCGACCCTGGCGAGGCGCTGTCTACCACAAGGGGAGCCCGGATCCCTACCCGGTGACTGTACTGTACTATACCTGTAGGACGGGCACCACAGAAACAGCTGCTTACCTATGGTCGACGGGACTGCTCGACCAGCCAGACCAGGGTTAAGCAACAACAACAACTACTACTATTACTATTACTACTACTACTACAACTACAACAACTACTACTACTAGTACTTCTACTACTACTACAACTACTACTACTACTCTTAAGCTGAATAAAATCGTCTGGAGGCGGCAAAAATAAAATATAAATAAAAATACATCCTCGATCTGAAGGGAATAGACTATAATAATTATCTCTGAAAATCCAAACATCATGACGTCATCCTCGAGTTTATTTATTTATTTATTTATTGAAGAAGTTAATAGTAGTAGTAGTAGTAGTATCTTCCTTTCGGGGGATAAGGAAGGGACGGAGGGAGATGTGTATAACCAGGCAGCTCTTCCGGCCGGTCATATCAGAGCCACCACGTGAAGGCGTCAATGGAGGGTTTAATGCTCATTATTATATATCTTATCCCCTCACCACATCATCATCATCATCTCTTGCATCTTTCTATTATCATCATCATCATTTACCTCATGTTTTTCTATCATCATCATCATCATCATTTTCTTCATCATCATATCTCCTACATCTTTCCTCCTCCTCTTCCTTCTCCTCCTCCTCCTCATCATCATCATCATCATCATCATCATCATCTCTTACATCTTTCTATCATCATCGTCATCCACCTATAATTCAGATATATTTCCTATCACTTTAATTATTCCCCACATTCCTTCGATTACTCCCTCCTCTATAATTCCACCTTCCTTTTACGCTTCCCTATCACTTCCTAACTATAATTTCTAACCTGCTCTATAATGATATCTAACAAATCGCTATCATTTTAGGTCTTATTTTCTATGTAACTATAATTCCTAATCACTTCTAACACCCTCTAACACTACCTATAATACGCCCATCATCTATAATAACTCTATAATCTTTCATTTAGCACTGCCTCGTATTTTTATTTATCTACAGTATCGTAAAAAAGTATCAATAAAATAAAACATTTTTTTCCCCGTACTACAGGGTGGTAAAAAAAAAAAATAACCCAAACAATAAATAAAAATAAAAAATAAAAAAAGTGAAATTATGGAACGTAACTGAATAGACGAACAGCTGAATGAAAAAAAAAAAAATGAAATGAAGACAAAATGAGTGAAAAGAGGAGGTGACGAGTGAATAAGCAGACGGATATAAAAGGACTGCATAGCGAAAAGACCCAACGTGAGAGAAAATGGACTAAGACTTTGGAAATAAAGGAAAAAGATTGAGAAAATACACAATATACACATAAAGAAAAAATCCCCCATTAATAAATAAATAAATACAAACAAAGCCTCAGATAAACACTCAACTTCCGATAACAAAAGATAAAAATAAACAATGAAGATCCGGATAAACAAAAACAAATAATCCACGTAAACAAGTACTCTGAATAAACAAATGCAAGATCCAGATAGACAAACAAGAAAATATTCGGATACTTAAGACAAGAATTCCGGGCAAGTAAGCAAAGAAGAAGAAGAAGAAGAGGAGGAGGAAGAAGAGGAGGAAGAAGAAGAGGAAAAGGAAGAAGAGATCTGAACCGGCCTAATGCACGATATAATCAAGATGTGCAGGTGAGTTGTGTGTGTGTGTGTGTGTGTGTGTGTGTGTGTGTGTGTGTGTGTGTGTGTGTGTGAGAGAGAGAGAGAGAGAGAGAGAGAGAGAGAGAGAGAGACTGGGGCAAGAGTAAGTGTGACAGGGTGTGAAAGTGTGAGTGCGTGTGTGTGTAAGAGAGTGTGAAGGTGAGAGGGAAACTTATCATTACAGATGAATGAGTGGGATGGCAAGATTACAGAGTGGGTTATGATTGATGAGAGGGATGGCAGAGGTAGGTAGGTAGGTAGGTTGGTAGGTAGGTAGGTAGGTAGGTAAGTACGTAAGGAAGAAGGAAGGTAAATATATAGGTAGGTAGACAGATGGACAGGTATTAGGTAGGTAAGCAGACATGTAGGTAACAGGAGGTAGGTATGTGATGGGAAGGTATAGGTAAGTAGGTAGGTAGGTAATGATGGTGAGGGTGGTAGGTAAGTATGGATGATACAGGTCACCATTATTTTCACTATCATCATCTCAGGTAAGAAAGCAGGTAGGTAGGTAGGCAGGTAAATAGTGGAGGTGATGACGTAGCACTCCTTACTGTCATCATCTTGTCATGCAATGTGGGGGTGGGGTCATGCAGTGTGGGGGTGGGGTCATGCAGTGTGGGGGTGGGGTCATGCAGTGTAGGGGTGGGGTCATGCAGTGTGGGGGTAGGGTCATGCAGTGTGGGGGTAGGGTCAAGCAGTGTGGGGGTAGGGTCATGCAGTGTGGGGGTGGGGTCATGCAGTGTGGGGGTGGGGTCATGCAGTGTAGGGGTGAGGTCATGCAATAAGGAGTTGGGGTCATGCAAATTCGACCAATCTGACTTATCCGCATAATCTTAATCATCATCAACATCAACAACCTACCTCTTTATCTTAACCTTATCTAAGACTCACAAAACAGATACCACAGTCACAGCCTTCCTTACAGCAAACACCATGAAAGACTAATTCGTTTGTTGCCATTAACTTGCCTTCATATTCCTTTTTACTACGCCATTATCTTGCTTCAAGCGTTACTACCACATTCATAATCCACAATCACCACTCCTTCCAACCAGTCCCTACCACATCACTCCCACAACCACCATGCTCATCACCATTCCAGATATCCCTCATCACCACCATGCCTCTCTACCCCATACCACCACACTACTATACTGCACTAGACACAACCATTATCATCATCATTATTAACACCATCATCATCATCAATTTATTTTCACCACGGCTTTCAACCACAATCCAAAGCACCACACACCACCATACCCCTCCTCCACCTACCACAACTTCCCACACCACCAAACCATACCATATTCACCACCACACCTCTACTACCACACACCACAATCCTACACACCACTGCACTCTCGCAAAGCCCTAACACACCACAAATTACAGCATCCTACCACCTCATCCCACTTTCCCACACCATGTTCACTACCACACACCACACCCCTCCATCTACAACAACCTACCACACTACACCTTTCCTCCTATCGTCATACAAACCTCATCAAATCAACTTTACCCCCCACCCCATCCTCACCACACACAACACATCTCACCCCACTACCACCCCGACCCCTCCTCCGCATCCCCACCACAGGCCACCACGTGCAGGCGGCGTCCCAAGCACATATAAGGCCCAGATCTAGTTTTTCCCAGGCTTAGAATGCACCAATGAGAGGCGGAGTGGGGGAGGGCGGGAACCAATCAGAGCTCGTCCCGGTGTAAACAAGGCCCGGGGGGGAGGGGCAGATGCGCAGGCCGCCACATTACGTAAATATTTGCGTTAAGATTGACTCTCTCCGCCGCAAAGGGTCACTTCTGGATATTTTATGAGGGAAATATATTATGTGTATTATTAAATGCTAACGCCATTTTTTTAGACGGTGTTTGGTCCGGAAATAAGCAAGGCGCAAGATTACGTATATAATTGCGTTACAATTAAACCCTCTCTCTTCTGTGGGGCATTTCTGAATATTTAACAAAGACTTGAGACGCGAGAGAAATAATTTATGTGTATTATTTGAAGCTAAAACCATTTTCTTCAACAATGGCTGGTTCGGCGATAAGCAAGTCTCCAGATTACGTAAATATTGGAGTTTGAATTAAATCTCTTTACAATTATGATTTTTCCTTCAAGTTACTAATGGCAGACAATTATTTAGGGTAAGATTTTGTTCAACCGAGAGAAATGTTTGCAGTCGCTGGGTTATTTTCTTTATTTTTTTCGATTACTCTTTCCTTGTAACGGGTACACGAATGCCCAAATTAAAAACAAGTGTATAAGAAGGAAGATTCTGTAATACAATCGTGCTCTCGTGGGAAAAAAAAAAAAAGTTTCATTACCCGCCTCTTTGCTCCCCCACCCCCAAACTGCAGGTGTGGTGACTGGGTAAAAAAAAAAAAAAAAAAAAAAAGGGCCACACACTCATTCACTCAACATTCAATCCCCCGGAATCCTGACTTCACCGCACAGATACACCTTATTTACACACAGCTTCATAATGATCAGAACAGAATTAATCCAACTCCTGTAAAGCTCGATCCATAAATGCCATAAATACCTTACAATCGTTTTTACAAACATTCTCAACTATCATTCTCATTCCTAAAACCTAATCCTTGCATCTTCTACCATTTTCAAATTCTTCTTGTTCGTCACTCACCTAGTAGTCTGAATTATTCCTTACTTGAGAGAGAGAGAGAGAGAGAGAGAGAGAGAGAGAGAGAGAGAGAGAGAGAGAGAGAGAGAGAGAGAGAGAGAGAGAGAGAGAGAATTTTTAACCAGCTATAGTTCATTAACTTCAACTTGGCAAATTTCGTTCTGTAACACACTGGCAGTAACACGGCCCTACATCCCTTCCATAGCACTTCTTCGTGACTAGCAC
The DNA here is from genome assembly GCF_032717465.1 of Coenobita brevimanus. NCBI lineage: Eukaryota > Metazoa > Arthropoda > Malacostraca > Decapoda > Coenobitidae > Coenobita > Coenobita brevimanus. Next base: position 9,489,988 of record NC_137038.1, read on the forward strand.
AATAATCCAGCGTTACTCTCTTGCTCAGTATTCAACAGGGATAGATGTCCATTTTAAGCCAAGTTAAAATGACCAGAGTATTGACATGCGATTCACGGACGCAAATACACGTCGCATTTTCGTAATCTTAGAGAAGTTCCTAACACCTCTTCCTAAGCGATTTATTCCACATGTTACACCATCTTAACTCTTGCATATCATCATCATCCTAGCACTTCATCCTCAGCGAATTATTCCGGATATTAAACCTTCATAATCTCTTGTATGTCATCATCATCATCATCATCAATATTATTACTATTATTATTATTATTATTATTATTATTATTATTATTACTGCTACTACTACTACTGCTGCTACTACTGCTACTACTACTATTACTACTACTACCGTCATCATCATCATTATCATCATCATCATCATCATCATCACCACCATCACCACCACCACTACCACCATCACAATTTCAATTACAAGAAACTCTGATATTGGACCTATGAGCTTCGGAACTATGAGACAGTAGGCGAAGGGCGGTACGTTACAACAAAATCCCACAAACACCAAGTTTTTTTTATTTTTTTAGAGTAACCTCAAGACGATTTTATTCAGCTGAAGGGAAAGGCTGAATTAGTGAAGGGGTTAAGGCTATGAAAGCTCCCCAACACCTCTTACTAAGCGATTTATTTTGCTTATTACTTCTTACTACCCACTTCAGCGTTAAGTCATTCAAGTACCACCATATCCAGCATAAATAACATATAAATTAATGCTGACCAGCCGTACCCCAAAATAAATCGCTCAGGAAGAGGTGTTAGGGAATAAGGGCCCCCCCCCCTCTCTCTCTCTCTCTCTCTCTCTCTCACACACACAAACACACACACACACACACACACACACACACACACATACACACACACACACACACAAGGCTGAATTTAATTGTCTGGAATTGGGAAAAATATACAGAAAAAGTCACTGAACTGAAGGTGTTAAGGAGAGTTGAGGGAGTCTCCTTGGCCCACAGGAACAACAGCCAGAGTAAAAAATAGTCAGAAGAGAAATTATAAGATGCTAGTCACCAAGAAGTGCTATGGAAAGAATGTTAGTCGTAGTATTGTCTTTTTCTGCCACCTTTTTTTTTTTTTCTCAAACTCGGCCTAAAATTGTCAACTCTCCTCCTAAAACGCTGGGTGGTAACAACAGCACAAGAATAAGATGCTAGTCACGAAGAAGTGCTGTGGAAAAGATGTAGAACTGTAGCACTCTCTTTTTCTACCACTGAGCTACGTGAAATACGCTGGAAAAGGAAAATTGGGCCAAGTTAAGGTGAAAGGAGTATAGTTAAAATGTTTCTCTCTATCCACTTCATTCCCAAGATTAATTTTTTATTTTCTTATAATTTGGTTAAGCCACGGGATGAAAGGCGTTACGGAAGAGTCCATTAAAAACGTAAAAAAGAAAAAAAGAAAAACACTACATATGGACTGTTTTCATCTGACGGAGGTGGGCCAATACCACTACCGAATGCTAAATCGCTGCTTGGAATTCAATGTGCCACAGGTATAAGGTAGGAACGAGTCTCCTTGGTTGCTAGTCAGATTTACCTTTCACCCTAAGTACACCTGACCATCAACTAAGCTAAAAGGGGCTACAGATCTTTGTAAAAAAAGAAAAAGAAAAAAGAAAAAAAGCGCCACTGAAGGATATCGGCAAAGTAAATAAGTTAAAGAAATAAATTATAAAAACATTAATTTTATCGGCACGTAAATAAGTTAAAGAAATAAACATAAATGCATTGCATTTTATTGGTAAATAAATAGGTTAAATAAGTTAAAGAAATAAATACTAAAAAATCAGACTTTATGGGTAAATTAGAGGCATTCAGAGAGCGCATACCTCCGCCAATGCTGGATCCAGATCCGTCCCCAAATTTAATCAGTTCTTTCTTGGCCCAAGGCCCACCCTTCCACAAAATTTCATTAAAATTCACTAAGAACTTTTGGAGATATGGTGTGAACACAAACAAATAATTCCGGATCACAACCAAACTCTAAACGATTGTTCATTGGGCCATAACCTACCCCTCCAAAAAATTTCAAGAAAACCCGTTCATGACTTTTTGATTAATGTTGCTAACAGACAGACAGACAGACAAACCAACCAACGCGGGGTAAAACATATACCTCCTGGCTGAGTTAAATAAATGGGTGCGGTAAATGAAACAAAAACATCACATTTTATAGGCAAAAAAAATAAATAAATAAAGTTCCAGAAATAAACAAAAAACATCAAATTATATCGGTAAATAAATAAATTAATGAAATAAACAGAAAAACATCGCATTTTATCGGAACATAAATAAGTAAAAAAAAAATTTAATAATCCCAATACCCTCATATTCGAAAAAGCTCCTGACGAATAATTACCCTAGACTTCAAGACTTACCAATAATCTTTTAAGGGAGTGCAAGATGGTCTCCACATAGATATTCGACACTGATTATACTTCTGTGTAAATTGCTATGGTGATTACTGAATAGAAGATAGGATTCCCAAATTTGAGTTTTTTTTTTTAATATAGTTTACCTAAGAATTTGACGTCTGACCCCTGTAATTTTTTTTTTCTTTTTGAGAGAGAGAGAGAGAGAGAGAGAGAGAGAGAGAGAGAGAGAGAGAGAGAGAGAACTGCTCACATATTAAAAGCCTGTCAACAAATACAACAGAATCGCAAAAAAGAAAAAAAAAAAGATTATTCTATACAACTTTCCAACAATTAAAAACAACACAAAACAATAACAACAAGTAACCAAGTATTTCCTCACCCAGCAAAACAACAGCCAAGTAACATCAAGAAAAAAACGGAAGGGAAACCATGAAAACATCTAAAATAAGGAAAATCAAGGAAGTATGTGCATTGCAAACGTGCTTGTGTTGAAACAATGCAATGACAGCAACAAAGAATGATAATTTATGAAACAATAGTAGTGGTGGTGGTGGTGGTGGTAGTAGTAGTAGTAGTAGTAGTAATAATAATAATAATAATAATAATAATAATAATACGTTACAAAAACTATCCCATTACGTCATCAGTTAAACTCAAATGAGAGAGAGAGAGAGAGAGAGAGAGAGAGTAGCCAGCATCCCCACACACAGCATACAGCGTGCATGGGGCGGGTCACTTCCCCAGTTGGCTAAGTACTTTTCCTATCCATAATGATTCTAGACTGACTGGAAATAGCAGCTAGAGGTCAGATGTAGTTAAGGTTAGCAATTAGTCAGTGGTTAGTTAGTGGTTAGTGGTGGTCAGTGGTAGTCAGTTAGTGGTCAGTTAGTGGTCAGTGGGTAGGCAGTGGTCAGTCAGTGGTCAGTGGGGTGTAGTGGGGGTGTGGGGGGGGTGTAGCCGTCAGACCAGGCCGCCTCCTCCCCGTCACGATCCCTGATAAACACCACCGCAACACCCACAATTACACCCCCCTCCCCCACCCACTGCCCAGCCCTCAACAGCCTTTACCTCTCTCTCTCTCGCTCTCTCTCTCTTTCTTTCTCTCTCTCTCAAACCTAACCTAACCTAACCTAACCTAACCCAACTTCACCCACACACGCTTGTTATAGCCTTTCTTTCTTTCTTTCTCTCTCTCTCTCTCTCTCTCTCTCTCTCTCTCTCTCCTTCTCAATCCTACTCCCCTATCCTATTCAGCATCTTTGCTTTTCTCCTATTCTTCCCACTCCCAGCCCTCTCACAGCCCTATTTCCTCTCTTCAAGCCCTCTCCAGCCCTCTCAGGTTTTGCCCTCAGCCCCTTTTTAATTATTCTGAAGTTTTATTTATTTATTTATTTTTTTTATTATGTACAGTGCCCCTTCTTCCAGTCCTTATATTCATTTTTTTTTCTAAAGTTATAGCTTAAAATTACTTGATGATGATGATGATGATGATGATGATGAGGAGGAGGAGGAGGAGGAGGAGGAGTACAGAGAAAGAGCAAGAAAAGATGATGATGATGATGATGATAAGAAGAAGAAGAAGAAGAAGAAGAAGAGGAGGAGGAGGAGGAGGAGGAGAACTACAGTGAGGTACAAAAAAAAAAAAAAAAAAACTTGCTTTTTACACCTTGCCGTAGCCTGGGGTGGTCGGGTGAGTAGCGTGTTTGTCTGCCGATCATTCTGACCTGAATTCGATCCCACCCGGGGGCAGGCATTTAAGTGGGAGGGGTAGTGTGTCCTGACATGTGTTTTAACTTGTTCACACCTGGTAAGAATCCCCCCCCCTCTCTCTCTCTCTCTCTCTCTCTCTCGTGAGTGAGTGAGTGAGTGAGTGCCACCAGGTGAAGGCGTCCCTCTCCAGCACTATATTGAGAGAGAGAGAGAGAGAGAGAGAGAGAGAGAGAGGGGGGGAAGAAACTGGGATAAAAGAGTAACGATAAAAAGGAAATGCAAAAATAATTGAAAAAAGAGGCGAGTAAAAAGAGAAGAAACAGAGAAATAAAGAAGAAAAAAATAATAAGGAAAATAAGAGAGAATAAGAGTAGGAGAGAAATTAAATAATATAATTGGCTTTTTCTTTCTCTCTCTCTCTCCTCTCTTCTCTTTTCTTCTCTCTTCTCCTCTCCTTTCCTCCCGTCTTTTTCTCTCCTCCCCTCTCTCTCTCCTCTCCCTCCCTCCCGTCTTTTTCTCTCCTCTCTTCTCTTTCTCTTCTTCCTTCCTTACAATTTCCCTTATCTGTTTTTTGTTTTTGTTTTAAGTAATTATGGAGGAAGTGCTTGTTTGGCAGAATGTGTTTGTTTGGATTTATTTTGTTTTGTTAGTCTCTTTCTCTCTCTCTCTCTCTCTTACACACACACACACACACACACACACACACACACACACATTCCCCTAGTCTTTATCAGTCACTCTCTCTCACACACACACACACACACACACACACACACACACACACACATTCCTCTAGTCTTTATCAGTAACCCTCTCCTCTCTCTCTCTCTCTCTCTCTCTCTCTCTCTCTCTCTCTCTCTCTCTCTCTCTCTCTCTCAATAAGACAGCTTTAAGGATCAAGTGTATTTGTCTTATGTCAATACAGTTACACCCTTCCTGTCTCTCCCTGCCTCACCCTACCCCCTCCCTGCCTCACCCTACCCCCTCCCTGCCTCACCCTACCCCTTCCCTGCCTCACCCTACCTCATCCTCTCTCATCCTGCCTCACTTTCCCTTTCCTGGCTTTCCCAGCCTCCCCTCCCCTTACTTCCTTCTCCCCTTCCCCATCTCCTCCCTGCCTCACCTGCCTTATCCTGCCTCCCCTCATCCCATCTCCTCCCTCTATCACCCCGCCACCTCACTCCCACCTCCTCCCTGCCTCACCCGTTTTATCCTGCCTCCCCTCCACCCATCTCCTCCCTACCTCCCCCATCTCTATC
>NC_137038.1:9500399-9565399 GCF_032717465.1 Coenobita brevimanus
AAATCAATAAAAAAAATAAAAAATAAGAGTAGATAAATATGTCGTGTACTAAAGGAGTAAACGAAGGCTTTATTAACCTCTCAGGTAAAAAAATAAATAAAAATAAATACGGATAATTATTTAGTTAGCAAGAATATATACTCCTTCTACTCTAACTTGGCCTAAAATTGCCATCACTCCATCTCGCAGGTAAGTAGCAACATAAGATTAACACTAGAATATCAAGCTGGTCACGAAGAAGTGCCACGGAAAGGATGTAGAGCCGTAGCACTTTTTTCCTACCACTGAGCTACGTAAAAAAAAAAAAAAATATATCTTGTACTATAAAAGGAAAAAAGTAATGGTAGTGAAAGGGTTAATCAAAACAGAGACTAGTAAATTCTAAAACTATACTCTGCTCACTTCAACTTGGCGTAAAATTGCCATCTCTCCAACTTGAACGCTGGGCTAATACAAGAGATTAACACTAGAATATGGTGCTGGTCACGAAGAAGTGCTATGGAAGGGATGCAGAGCCGTAGTACTGTCTTCGGCCACTGAGCTACGGGAACTAAGCTGCAAAAAGGACGAATTAACCTTACCGCCTTTACTATATGTCGAGGGAGGAATTTAATAATAATAATAATAATAATAATAATAATAGTAATAATGATGATGATGATAATAGTAATGGTAGTAGTAGTAGTAGTAGCAATAATTAATAATAATAATAATAATAATAATAATAATAATAATAATAATAATAATAATGGGAAAATATCAGATCTGGAGACCTATCATCAAAATGTCCAGTTACATAGACCACACAGACATCCTGCCCACCTTACAACATCACGGTATCTTGCCAAGTGTGTGTGTGTGTGTGTGTGTGTGTGTGTGTGTGTGTGTGTGTGTGTGTGTGTGTGTGTGTGTGTGTGTGTGTGAGAGAGAGAGAGAGAGAGAGAGAGAGGGGGGGGGGAAGGCACCATGCAGAACTCCCCCTCATTTCCTACAATTAAGCTCCTCTCCTGGGCGGAAGTTTGTTATTGCTCTCTCTTCTCTCTCTCTCTCTCTCTCTCTCTCTCTCCCTAATTTTCTTTTATCTTTCTTGTCTTTCTCCCTCCCCAGCTTAACTCAAGGCTATTTTTTGGTATAGGTTCGACCATACAAATTACTACGTACGTCACTAGGTAGGTAGGTAGGCAGGTAGTAGGCAGGTAGGTAGGTAGGCAGGTAGGTACAGTAGGTAGGTAGGTAAGTGCCAACAGTGTCAGTATAGATTAACGTGGACTACTACCAATGTAAGAGTCGTGAGGTTTTGGGCAGCGTGGAGATGGTGTATTTGAGGGAATTAACTCTCTAGTCTCGAGGTTCATTGATTATTTGTGGGTTTTATCTCTCTGGTCTCGCGGCAGGTCTCTCTCGGTCTCGCCCCCCCCCCTCTATCTCGTATCGTAAGTGAAGGTGAGGTAGACACACTCAGAGATATGGGGTTTTATTGTGGCAGTTATCTTGTTCACTGCCTTCCTCCTGCATCTGTGTGTGTGTGTGTGTGTGTGTGTGTATAGTGTCACGTGGCTAGCTGTTTTCCGTGAGTTACATCTTGTTTGTGCTTCCCTTCCTGATACACCTGACACATCCACCTGCTTATTACATAGTGTACTACTGTTACATATTGTACTGTGATTATATTAACGCCGATAACTATTACATATTGTGCTATGACTATATTAATGCCTACACGTATCCCTGTCGTTACGTGCTGCGAGGAGGGCTCAGTCTGCTGGTGGGGGACGAAGGCATTTTGGATGCACTAAGAAATGAGTACCGTAACTAACCATGCACTCAAAAAGAAAAACAAAAAAGAAAAAACACACTAAACCCATGAAAAAGGGATTATTAGCAGTATAAAAAAAAAAGCAAGATAAAAACAGTGAATAATAAGCCGTACAAACAAAACACGAGAATCTGTTTTTTATGGAAGGAAGAAGGAACCAAAGGCCTGTGGGTAGTAAAGGATGCGTTAAAATCTATGCAAGTAAAGTAAGTAAAGGCGTGAAAATTTTCAAGCTCCTATAACCCACTCTCAAAATAAAACCGTCTGACATGGGCTGGGGTGGAAAGCTAGAGTTGTCCTGAAAATGAGAGGGTTAAGGAGGCGCTGTGAAGTTGATAGGGAGCCATAGCAGTGTATTTTTCTGAGCTAAATTAACCGCAAAAAGACGAAAAACTGCGCCAGGTTAAGGTGAATGAACTACTGTACAGATTCACATAAAACGAGTGAACAGGCTTACCTAGATACGAGGTTGTTTATTATTATTATTATTATTATTATTATTATTATTATTATTACTACTACTACTACTACTTATACTACCACTACTGCTACTACTACTACTATTGCTATCCGGTACTACTACCATCATCATCACCTTTTACTTCAACTTGGGTCATACTGTAATGAGCTTAAAATTTTGAGACGCTTTTGGCTTAGAGAGAGAGAGAGAGAGAGAGAGAGAGAGAGAGAGAGAGAGAGAGAGAGTAAATACCCAGTACTGAAGGGCCCTACAAAACAAGGCATAGGGGGTGGGGGGAGAGGGGAGGGAGGGGGAAGTGGAGGAAAGAGGTGAGGCGGAGGGAAGAAGTGGGGAGAGGAGAGAGAGGTGAAGGGGAAGAAGGAAGGGGAGGGCAGAAGAGGGGTGTAGTAAGAGGTAGGGAAATGAGGGGAGGGGAGGGGAGGGGGAAACGGAGTGGAGATGTTTGCGGGAGAGAACTGGAGGAGGGGAAGGGGGAGAAGGAGAGGGAGGATGAGAGCAAAGGGTAAGGGAAGAAGAAAGGGCATGGGGAGGAGGGGAGATGCAGGAGGGTAAGGAAGGATGGGAAAGGGAGGGGGTGAAGAAAGAAAGAATTGGAGGGGAAAATGGGAGGGAAGAGGAGAAGGGAGAGAGAGAGAGAGAGAGAGAGAGAGAGAGAGAAGAGAGGGAGGGTGGGATGCAGAAGGGTGGGAAAGACAATGGGTGGAGAGGAGGGGGTGGGGTGAAGAAGGAAAGAAGTGAGGGAGAGGGAGGGAGGGAGGGAGGGGGAGAAGGGGAGGGGGGAGTGTTCCTGATTTGGACGTGTTGAGTGGGAGAGCTGACAGACCTAGAGTGGCTAACACACTCTTACTGCCCTCTCCACCACACCACCACACACTACCACACTCCACCACACTCTACATCACACCAGCACACACTACCACACACCACTACACTTCACCACACACTACGACAATTCACCACACACTACCACACTCCAGCATACACTACAACCACCACCACACACTACCACACACCACTACACTTCACCACACACTACGACAATTCACCACACACTACCACACTCCAGCATACACTACAACCACCACCACACACTATCACACTCCACCATACACTACCACACGTCACCACACACTATGACACACTACAACAATTCACCGCACTACAATTCACCACACACCACCACACGTCACCACACACTACCACACTTCAATATCCTGCAGGCAATACTACATACTACCACACTCCACCACACTTTTTTTTTTAGTTACATTTTGTCTCCCTTTAGCAAACTCCTTCTCTCTCTCTCCCCCGCCACTGTGTCTGGGGCTTTCGTTACACCTCTTCCTTTGCTATTTGTCCTAAGCCTTTCAGCTCGCTAGTCTCTCAGGTGTTTTTGATACAGATGACACACGATGAATGGCGGGGGACAGGGAGACATGGAGGCGATTTGTTTGTGGGCACCCCTTAGGGATTAAGGCGCCTGGCAATAGATATATAGATACATAGATGACACACGAAAGCGTTCCAGTGAAATATCCAAAATAAATCACTAAGGAAACGGTGCTAACAGGCCTTCTCTTCCAATTACTAACCCTCTACTCCCTTCACTTCAACTAAGCGTAAAAACTGCCATCCTTCCACCTTGAATACTGGGCTATGACAAGAGATTTACGCTACGATATGGTGATAGTCACGAAGAAGTGCCATAGGATGTAGAGTCACAGTACAGCCTTATTCTGCAAGAGGAAGAAAACCCTATGCCAAGTTGAAATGAATGTACTGTAGCAAATATCATCGCTAATCAGAATACTTAAGAACAGAACTGGGATGAAACCTTTATAGAAATAATATCAACACTTACTACTACTACTACTACAATCACCACTTCTATATTACTAATACTACTACCATTATCACCACCACCATCTCCACCACCACCACCATCACTACTACTGCTACTACTACTACAGCTGCTGCTACCTACACCACCACCACCACCACCACAACCACCACCATCTTCAAGCAAAATCGCGCCCAATCGCACACATTTCCCCCCAAAAATCATCTTCAATCTCTCTGTCTCTCCACTCCTATCAGTCACCACCTTCTCCTTGCATCACCAGCTTCTTTTTTCTTATTTTTTCTTTAATTTTGTCTTTCCGCCAGCCATCTCATACCAAAATATTGCTCCTTGTTTTATTTTATTTTTTGTTTTTTTTTACTGCTTATACAAACTTTATTATAATCTCAAGGATAATTTTACTGATGTTTGTGTTTTTATTTTTCTTATTTCTACTATTTCTCGTTTTATTAATGTTTCCAAATCTCCTGTTGTTTTAATTTTCTTCGTTATTTCAATGCATCAATAAGTGAGGTATGAGGCGTGATGATGATGATGATGATGATGAGGAGGAGGAGGAGGAGGAGGAGAAAGATGATGATGATGATGGCGATGAGGAGGAGGAGAAGGGGGAAAAAGATGATGATGATGATGATGTAAATGCTCCTCAATACCCCGAAATTGCCAAATGCCCTGTGTGGAAACCATATATGTATTACCCTTTCCTCTCTCTCTCTCTCTCATCAATATCAATTCCCCTCTCTTTTCTCCTCAATACCCCTGCCTTCCTCTCCTCCCCTGCTCAATGCCCACTCTACTGTCAATCTTCCTCAGTCCCCCCCTCCTTAATGCCCTCTCCCCTCTCCCAATGCCCATTATCCCCCTCTCAATGCCCAGTGCCGTGCCTAATGCCCTGGTTGGGGAGTCAAAATTACGCCTTTCATCCCTCTGAGCAGACTGGGGTGACGGGGAGAGGGGAGGGGAGGGGAGGGGAGATGGGGGAGGAAAGAGAGAAGGAGGGAAGAGGTAGGGAGGGATGAAGTAAGTGGAAGAGGAGGGGAAGGACGAGGGATGGAAGGCAGAGGTGGGGAGGAAATGGGGAGAAAAGTAGAGTAGGAGGAAGGAGGGATGGGGAGGAGGTGAGAGGGGCAAGGAAAGGGAGGGATGGGGAGGGAGATGAAACTGGGAGGAAAGGGAGGGAGGGAATGAAAGAGAGAAGGAATGGAGGGGTGAAGGGGAAGGGAGAAAATCAGGAAAGGGAGGAATACAAGGGAGGGAGGAGGGGTAAGAAACGGGAGGGAGGGGAAAGGAGAGGATGGGAGGGAGGAGGAGGGAAACTGGAAGAGGAGGGGGGGAGGAGAGGCTGTAAGAGGGAAGAGATAAAGGAGTCAAAAATGGAGAGAGAAAGAGAGAGAGAGAGAGAGAGAGAGAGAGTGATGTTTCTCGTGTTTATGTTCATGATTATCTGACGTGTTTTTCTTTACGATGTTTGGTAGGTGTTTAGAATGTTTGTTTGCTTGTGTCTGTGTTTGCTTGTGTTTGTTAAGTATACCTGTTTGTGGTATTTGTTTAATGTGTTTGTTTACGCTGTTTGTTTAGCGCGTGTGGTGACTGGCTACCTGACTGCCTCTCTTTTCACACACGCTGACTCAACACATTCTCTCTCTCTCTCTCACACACACACACACACACACACACACACACACACACAACTTTTATTATCCTAACCATCCCATTCTAACCAAGACTAACTTTACCTTTCGGGTCTTATCCTAATGAACCCTACCCAGCCTAACCCAACCCAACCTAACTAAATCTATCCCAACCCAATCCAATCCAATCCAACCCAACCAAACTAAATCTATCCCAACCCAACCTAACCTAACCCAATCCAACCCAACCCAGCCTAACTACAGTAAATCTACCCCAGCCCAGCCCAGCTTCAACCACCCCAGCCTCATCTCCCTCTCCTCCTCTCCCCAGCTTCGAGGGGACGAAATCCACCAAGGGGGCGTCCAAAATGCGCCGAGATCTCCTGAACGCCGAGATCTCCCAGCTGCGAGACCTCCTGCCCCTGCCGCCCTCCACACGCCAGCGCCTCTCACAGCTCCAGCTCATGGCCCTCGTCTGCGTCTTCGTCAGGAAAAGCAACTATTTTAATCAGGGTGAGATGCAGTGTGAGTATGAGGCGAGATGGAGTTTGAGTATGAGGTGAGATGGAGTGTCTGAGGTGAGATGGAGGGTATGAGGTGAAATGGAGGGTATGAGGTGAGTTGGAGTGTGAGTATAAGGTGAGATGGTGAGTATGAGGTGAGGTGGAGCGTGAGTATGAGGTGAGATGGAGGGTATGAGGTGAGATGGAGTGTGAGTATAAGGTGAGATGGTGAGTATGAGGTGAGGTGGAGCGTGAGTATGAGGTGAGATGGAGGGTATGAGGTGAGATGGAATGTGAGTATAAGGTGAGATGGTGAGTATAAGGTGAGATGGAATGTATGAGGTGAGATTGGGTGTACGTATGAGGTGAGATGAAGTGTAATTATAAGGTGAGATGGAGTGTAAGTATAAGGTGAGATGGAGTGTGAGTATGAGGTGAGATGGAGTGTAAGTATAAGGTGAGACGGAGTGTGAGTATGAGGTGAGATGGAATGTGAGTATGAGGCAGAGGGAATACCGATAACATATACTCCTTTTACTCGAACTTGGTCTAAAATTGGCCACGACAATTTTGGTCAAAAAAAAAAAAAAAAAAAAAAAAAAAAAAAAAAAAATCGACAATTTTCGCTCCATCAGCATATATTTTTTTTTATTCCCGCTTAAGACAGAAAAATATCATGTGAAAAATAGCTTAAGTCTAATGTGTGAAAAACAGCGTAAGTCCAATATCGTGTGAAAAATAGCGTAAGTCTAATATCGTGTAAAAAACAGAGTAAGTCTAATGTGTGAAAAATAACGTAAGTCTAATATCGCGTAAAAAAAACAGCGTAAGTCTAATATCAAGTAACTGCCTCGATGTAACCGTAAGTAAGGAAAATATAAGTAATTTCTCAAACACTTAAAAAAATAAATGGTCTCCGATACTCTGCTTTTAAAACATTTATCTGGAGGGTTTTCTGGTCTCAATTTTCTTCATTTACGGTTAATTCGAAGCACAAAACTGTTCAGCAAATTCTCGTACTTTTTCTATTAATTCCAAGCTACTCTCACATGATATTCTTTTTCTATTATAAACGCAATTTGTGATAATATTACGACAATCACTATCACTATTTTCAACTTCCTGGCGCCTCCAAACTCGCTACTTTGAAGATATATATACTTTCCTCACTCTAACTTGGCCTAAAATTTCCTAACTACTTAAACATGGGTGCCTGAGATGGAGTGTGAGTACGAGGTAGGCGGAGAATGAAGAATCTATACTCCTGTTACTCTAATTTGGCCTAAAACTGCCCCCTATCCAGCTTGTCTTCTGAATTTTGGCGAGAGATTAGCACTAGAATATGGTGCTAGTCACGAAGAAGTGCCATGAAAAGGATATGGAACTGCAGCATTGTCTTTTTCTGTTCCTAAGCTACAGAAGGACGAAAATCTGGGCCAAGTTAAAGTGAAAAAACTGCAGGTGCTTTGACATCAATTAGGGTGAGAGAGATGGAGTCAGGGGATGAGGCAGAGTGAACTAAACCCTACCTTCCCTTTAGTTACGGAAGCTGACAGGGAGTGATGGAATATAAAAGAGAACTAACAACAACTACAGCAACAACAATAACAACTACCACCACCAGCACCACCACTACTACTACTACTACTTTTATAAATAACAAAGCAATTTATAGAAGTACACCCAAATAATTAATATTCCCATTATTATAAGTCACCATCAGGGACAATTTACACATGATATTTCACCTCAGAGCATTAGCAGGAAAATAAAATAGACCCCCCCTTGAAACCGAGATTAAATCGCCTCTATTCCCGTGCTGACTGGGGTGAGATTACTGTGCTCGCCGGCTGAGATTAGTGCCTGGGCCCCTGTTGAGCTCATCTCGGCTCGTGATGGATGGGTGGACGGGTGGCGAGTGGATGGAGGGGATGGTGTGGATGGGAGATGCAGGGGGGGCTTGGGTAAATGTGGAGGAAGAGGGGGTATAGAAAACGGGGAGAGAGAGAGAGAGAGAGAGAGAGAGTGTGTGTGTGTGTGTGTGTGTGAGAGAGAGAGAGAGAGAGTGTGTGTGTGTGTGTGTGTGTGAGAGAGAGAGAGAGAGAGAGAGAGAGAGAGAGAGAGAGTGTGTGTGTGTGTGTGTGTGTGAGAGAGAGAGAGAGAGAGAGAGAGAGAGAGAGTGTGTGTGTGTGTGTGTGTGAGAGAGAGAGAGAGAGAGAGAGAGAGAGAAGATAGTTACCTCTCAACTGCACGACTTACAACCGATACTCGGACCCTCTCTCTCTCTCTCTCTCTCTCTCTCTCCCCACCGATCTTTCCCTCCATCCTCTCTCCCCCTCCCTCTCCCCTCCCCAATCCTACTTCCTCTTCTTCCCTCCACTCCTCCCCCTTCCCTCCCGCTCTCCTATTTTTTTTTTTTCCCTCCTCACAGGATTGGAAGCAGATATAGAATTGTCTCTCCCCCCTTCTTCATCCCCTCTCCCCCCATTCTCTCCCCCAATAGGTTCCCCTTCTCTCCCCCACCATCCCCTCCTTCCCATGCCCCTCCCTCCCTCCTTCCTTCCTTCCCCACCCCTTCTTCTCTTCTCCCTCCCCTCCCCTCCCCCTCCCCTTCACCTGATGGGACAGGGTGCACACGTCATTAACATTCCTGCTCAGCCGAGAGGGGGTCAGGGGGCAGGGGGAGGGGAGGGGAGGAGAAGAACAGGGGTAGGATAGTGGAAGCCTGGGAGAGAGAAGGCAGGGAAAGAAGCAGTGAGAAGGGAAGGGGATGAAGGGGAAGGGGGGAGTGGAAGGGGAGAGGGAGAGGGAGGAGGAGGAAGAGGGGGAGGGAGAGGAGGGGAAGAGGCAGGAGAAGGGAAACAGGTAGGGTTAGGGAAGCTTGGGACAGAGGGGGGGTGCAGGAAGAGAGAGAGAGGGGAGGGAGAAGAAGAGGGGGATGCAGAAAGGGAGAGAAAGTGCGAGGGAGAAGGGGTACGAGGGAGGGGAGAGGAGGGAAGAGACAGGGGCACACTGGCTGGGAGGGGAGAAATGGAAGATGAGAATATGGAAGGAATGGGAAGACCAAGGAAAACACGAGAGGAGGAAAGGAGGAAGGAAAAGAAGAGGGAGGAGGAGGAGGGAGAGGGGGAAGAAGGGAGAGGGGGGAGGAGGGAAAGGCAGGGGGAGGGCGGGGAGGGCTGGTTGGTGGAAGCTTGGGAGAGGAACTAAAAAGGAGGAAAAAGAGGGAGGGGAAGAGAGAGGGAAGGGAGGGGAAGGGGTGGGGGATGAAAGGGGAAGGGAAAGGGTAAGAGAAGGGGATGGAAAAGTAAGGGAAGGATGGAAAAGAAGGGGAAGTGGGGGGGGAAGGAGGATAGGGGGAGAGAGAGAGGGAAGAGGATGGAGAAAATGGAGGAGAGAGGGGGAGGAAAGAAGGGAGGGGGAGGAAGAGAAACAGAGGCAACTGCAAACTTGAAAAGATGGGAGGAGGAGGAGGAGAGAGAGGGTGACTGGAAACCTGAGAGAGAGAGAGAGAGAGAGAGAGAGAGAGAGAGAGAGAGAGAGAGAGAGAGAGAGAGAGAGAGAGAGGAGGAGGAGGAGGAGGAGAGAGGGTGACTGGAAACCTGAGAGAGAGAGAGAGAGAGAGAAAGAGAGAGAGAGTGAGGAGTGTTATGTTGAATGATGGGAATTTTTTTACTACTACTACTGCTACTACTACTATTAATACTTTCTTTTACCAGTGAGTTAATGGCCAAGGGAGAGTACAATGATATCTCTCACTCACCTTCTTGTAATTCCTCTGACAGGCTGACACCCCCCCCCAAAAAAAAAAAATAATAATAATAATAAATAAAAAAACTGAAAACTGCAAAATCACCGTGACTGGCTAGAATCACACAAAATTAATGAAAAAATACAGATGATATAGATTAAAACCAATTTAAACTTTAACTTATTTCCAGATGAAGATAAAAGGTGAAACAATAGTATGTATATTTTTAAAGTCATTCCCTCAATTTATAATGACATGAATAAATAAACTGAAAAATGCAAAGTACATACAAAACAAAGATGGAATAATAATAACGAAAAATAACTTTTTAAAAATTCTATTCCAGTCATGATTTCTCTCACTGGCCAATTTCAGTTTACTCTGTTATTATACACAACATTCAGTTTTAAAAAATCAAAAAGTGCCAAGTGGCCATGAATGACTTCACGAAAAATTACACAAAAATTCCAGTCATTATTAAGTACAAGTTTTACGCCATTTACTCCAATTCCTTCCGTATATATTTAAATTAACTAAAACACTAAAAATATGAAAACTGCTACAAAGATATAATAGGTAAACCTGGAACGTAACAGACAGATAGACTGACTGATAGATAGGTAGATGGTTAAACAAATACATACATATATACAGTTCATACATACATACATACATGCATCATCATCAACATCATCATCATCATCATCATCATCATCATCATCATCATCATCATCATCATCATCATCATCATCATCATCCCACCTCTTTTACCAACCTTCAGGTGGGTGAGGTTGCGTCCAGAAAGCATGTAAAGTGAAATGGGCCACACTTCCATTCACACAACACCCAAGCCCTCGGAATCCTGACTCTATCTCATAAGTACACCTTGCAAACGTAGCTTCATAAATACCTATTAGACAGAATAAACTCCACCATGCCAAGAATAAGAAAAAAAGAAAAAGAAAAAAAATGACTCCAAGCCTTTATCTTGCACACCTCCATATAATATTCATCCAACCAGCTCGATCCCTTGTCAGTTCCCTACCTTTGTCAACCTCAACATCCTTCTCACACATTCATTCACCATATCTAACCATCTTCTTGGCTTATCACTCCTATCCCCACCTTCCACCTTACTCACATACACCCCTTTCACTTCCCTATTAACACCCATTCTCTCCTACTTCCATCTACAAATTCACGCACATATACCCCTTCCACTTCCCTATTAATATCCATTCTCCTCACACCACCCTAGGCACACTCTCCACTTCTATCGTCCACACATTTCCTCACTCCACATCTTCCACGCATCACAATTTCTTCCCTTATCCACTCTCTCCACTCCACACACCTTTCTCAATCACCCGATCTCATCCACTCAAACTCTCCATTTTTCGTTTGCATGCCACACCAAAATTCACACCGATATGTTAATGAGGACACTAAAACTCCTTCAAGTAATCCACCTGCAGCTGCCACCCTCACACCTCTATTTCGTATCAAGGACTTCATAGCACCATCCACTCTCCTACCCTCTGCCACTGGGTTTCCACTTCCTTTGCACATTACTCTTTATTTTCTATCAGTGCAACCGTATACTTAAATTCTCTCACTAATTCACGTCATGCCATTTGCCTATAATTTTCTTTTAATAACAGAACAGAGGAAGGAAAAACAAATGAATAAAAATAATAATACTGCATAATCGACATAAGCTGAACACAAAAATATATATTGAAGTTATGTCTAGCCCTCACCTAACTTAATTGACATTCTACGGTATATGGCACTAAAACAGTAAAAAAACACCGAAAACTGGCAAGTAAAGGTAAGTTAAGGTGGCAACATTAACATAAAAAATCACTTAGTTTCTTGTTACAGATTCATCTTACTGGCAACAATGAATGAATGAATGAATGAATAAATAAATAAATGAATGAATAACCCAGCCTATCCGAACCCAAATAAATAAATAAATAAACACAATAAAATAGATACAGAAAATAATGCCTAATGGACATCACTATACAACCAGTTCTCTCTCTCTCTCCCCCAAAAATGAAAAAAAAGGGGAAAAAACTCTCGCTAGTGGACATGACGGGCTAAGTTTTGCGGCGTGTGTAAAAAGCCAACACTTACGCAGCTCCAATGTTGATCTGGCCACGGCTAATTTGAGGCGGGGGGCGTCCAGCTTGAGAGAAAACGGGGTGCGGGGAAACATTGGAGGGGGGTCTTACATATTTTTTTTTTTTTTTTTTTTACGGTGTGTGGGTTAGAGTTTTTTTTTGGGGGGGTCTCACTCTCTCTCTCTCTCTCTCTCTCTCTCTCTCTCTCTCTCTCTCTCTCTCTCACACACACACACACACACACACTACTGTCCTTCTATGTCTCTCATTTATTCATCAATTCTTCTTCAATAAAATCCATCCCCCCCCCCTCTCTCTCTCTCTCTCTCTCGCTAATGTCTGGAGGGACGCTGTGCAATCTCGAACACATTTTTCCCAATACACTTTTTCTCGATCCCTATTGAATCAAACCGAAAAATGAAAATAAAAACACCTGAACGAAAAATTCCGAACGGGCGAGCGATACTGCCCATCCGACCAGGGGAGGTTTCAGAGCGCTTCGTCCGGCGTTTCAAAGTGTTTCGTTCGGCGTTTCGCTCCGGTTCGAACCCCGGCTTGTTATGTATTGGGTTCAAGGGTTCAGGGAAGGATTCTTGGGCTGACGCTCTCCCGGCAGGAAAACAGAAAGAACAATAGGCTGGAAGGAGGTAGGATAATATTGACGTTCTCTCTGTAACAATGAGATGTGAGAGATGGAGAGACTTTGGAGGAGGCGGAGGAAAGGTTTGGAGAGGTGGAGGAAAGGTGCTGGGGGTCCCTCTCCACCTTCTCTCCACATTCTCTCTCTCTCTCTCCACTTGGGTCTTTCATTGTCTGCCTCTCACTCACTCACTCACTCTCTCACTCTTCACCTTTCTTTTGTTTTAAGCTTTTTTTAAGGACTTATTCAGACTTCGTCTCTCTCTCTCTCTCTCTCTCTCTCTATCATCATCATCATCATCATCATCCCACCTTAACACCCACCTAAGAGAAAGTATGAAAAGCAACAACACCAACAACTATAATAATAATAATAATAATAATAATAATAATAATTATAATAATGATAATAATAATAATAATAATTTTCCATACAGCCATGAAGCACGGTGGACCAGGTGGAAGAGTGGAAGGACCTAACCTGGAGTTCCTAAAGGTTAGTTATCATTTATCCTCAGTTATTTTTAGTTATTATTTATTATTTTATTATTTATTATTATTCTCCAATTTCTCATGGCTAGTTTTTATTTATCCTGTTATTCTTTATTATTTATTTTTGTTATTTTTAGTTATTATTCTTATATATTTTTCAGTTATTCTCCAGTTTCTTAAGGTTAGTTATTATTTATTGTTATTTATTATTCATTTTGTTATTCTTTATTAATTGCTTTATTCCTAGATATTGTGAGTTATTCGTTATCCTTAATTAGGGTTTTATTCTAATGTGATGTCAGTTATTATTTTTTCTTAAGTTATTTTTACATTTTATTCCCAGTTATTTTTATTATTAACTATCATCACCGGGAGTTTCATAAGGTTAGTTAGTATTCTCAGTTATTCGTTATTATTCTTTATATTTTATTTTTAGGTCTTTTATTATTTTTATCCTTATTAATTATTTTTATGGTAGTTATTCTTTAATGTGTTATTTTTAATTATCTACAGACCCTATGGGATTTTTTTTACTACTACTACTTGCTTTATTTTCTTATATTTTTCTAATATATCTTTATTTTTATCGTTATTTTTCACTTTTTCTATAATATTTTAAGTACCAATTTTTTATTTCAAGTTTAGCATAATTACTATCTTTATTATTCTCTAATATCTTTATCTCTTTATACTGTTTCTTTTTATCTTTATTTTTCCATTATTATTAGGCATCACATTATTTTTTCATCTACCTAATCTATCTGCCTTACATAACATCCGCACTTACCTACATCCTACCTACCTACCTAACTACTTACCCTAACTTCTAATCACCTACTTTCTTTGCATCTACCTACTTACCCTTTACCTACCTACCTAACAAATCTACCTGCCCCACATATAATAACACCCGCACCTACCTACCTTACTACTTACCCTACCTTCTAATCATCTACTTTCTTTGCATCTACCTACTTACCATCTAACTACCTACCTAATCTACCTGCCCCACATAACACCCGCACCTACCTACACCCTACCTACCTAACTACTTACCCTAACTTCTAATCATCTACTTTCTACTTTGTACCTACCTACCTAACAAATCTTCCTGCCCCACATAAAATAACACCCGCACCTACCTACACCCTACCTACTTACCCTAACTTCTAATCATCTACTTTCTACTTCGTACCTACCTACTTACCATCTACCTACCTACCTAATAAATCTACCTACCCCACATTTAATAACACCCGCACCTACCTACATCCTACCTACCTACCTTCCTTACTACTTACCCCAACTTCTAATCATCTAATTTCTACTTTGTATGTACCTACTTACCATCTACTTACCTACCTAACTTACTACCATATTCATCTACCCTCACTAACCTTTATTTTAGTCTGTTTTTTACTAGTCACCATCTTTATTGCTTTTAAAATAAGTTTAGTATCATTTTTATTTCATTTTTAAATTTTGGCATAATTTCTGTATTATTATCATCTTTTATTATTTCTGTAATTATTGTACCTAATTATTACCATATTTATTTATTTATTTATTTACACATTTATTTTGCACGTACTTAAGTATTTTAACATTAGATTATGATGCTAGTCACGAAGAAGTGCCATGGAAAACCTGTTCTCTCCACCACGAATGAAGATATATAGCAAGAGATGTTAAAGATAATGATGCTAGTCACGAAGAAGTGCTATGGGAAAAAATACAGAGCCACAGCATTATCATCTGCCACTATGCTACGTGAAATAAGCAGAAAAGGGACGAAAATCAGAGAAATGCTGAAGTGAACGATGTATTTTGAGACAGGCTGATAAATTTTGAGTCTGGTAATTACTGATACATATACTTAATTTACCTTTTCATTCACTACGAAATTTATTGTTCATTAGCCCTTTCACTACGAGGACTAAGACGGAGAGAGAGGGAGAGGGAGAGGGAGAGAGAGAGAGAGAGAGAGAGAGAGAGAGAGAGAGAGAGCAGATAAAAAGATAGTGGAAGTTAGAGATAGAGATAGATCGTAAAGATAGCGAGAAAGATAACACATTCCAATCCAACTTTAGTCCCAGCATTCCTCTCTCTCTCTCTCTCTCTTCTTCCATTACACCTCCTACTCCGACTCTCCTTAAGATCCTTTCCTTTCCTTAAACTTTCCTTAATTTTCTTGCTTTTTCTTAACCCTGACTCTCCTTCCTTCCTTCACTTATTACCTCTCTTTTTCTTTCCTTTTCCTTCCTTGACTCTCCTTCATTTTCTCTTAACTCTCCTTCACTCATCTTCCCTTACCCTGACTCTCCCTCCTTCATTTTTCCCTCCCTACCTTAACTCTTCCTTCAGTCCTCCTTCCTTCGTTCATCTTTCCATACCTCTCCATCTTTCACTTTTCCTTCCCTATCTTCACTCTCCTTCCTTCATTCATATTTTCTTCACCCTCCTTCCTTCTCTCCTTCCTTCCTTCCCCATCTTGACTCTCCTTCCTTCCTTCCTTAACTCTTTAAAACTCTCTCCGTCACCAATTTTATCATTTTTACCCTCATCTACGTACCTACTTACCTACCTATCCACCCATCTACCTACTACATACCACTCCCTTCTTGCAATCTATCAACTTTCTACCTTTTACCTACTTACTGAATACCTACATATGTCCTACCTACCTATACTTTCTACTCTGCATCTACCTACCTACCTACTTACCCTACTACGCATCTACACTCACTTACCTTTCCAAGTACTAATTATCTACCTGCCCAACATCCCTACCCCACGTTGCACCTGCCTATATACTGCCTACCTTCCGTCTACCCTACTACCTCCTGCCTAACCCTGCCGTAGCTACTGCCAACCTTCCATTTACCCTACCTACCCCTGTCTATCTACTGCTACCGTCCATCTACCCTACCTGCCTCCTCCCTACCCTTGCCTATCTCTCCCTACCTTCCATTTCAGTTGCCTATCCCCTGCCTATCCCTCCCTGCCTTCCATTTCAGTTGCCTATCCCCTGCCTAACCCTGCCTATCCCTCCATACCGTCCATTTCAGCTGAATATCTCCTGCCTAACCTTCCCTACTTTCCATTTCAGCTGCCTACCTCCTGCCTAACCCTGCCTACCTTACCCACCAATATAAAACCCACGGAATGTCTCCAGACCTTTACTGACCTATTGTCTTTGAGGGGGAGGGGGAGGGGGAGGCGAGGGGTGACTGGAAGAGGAGGAGGGTGTGAAAAGACGAGGTGTGTGTGTGTGTGTGTGTGTGTGTGTGTGTGTGTGTGTGTGTGTGAGAGAGAGAGAGAGAGAGAGAGAGAGAGAGAGAGAGAGAGAGGGGGGGAAGGGGGGAGAGGGGAAGGGGGGAGCAGGGGAGAGGGGAGGGGAAAACGGAACCGGGAAAGTGAGAGGTAGTAGGAGGAAATATGGAGGGGAAGGGAAAGGGGGGAGGGGAGGGGAGTGGGGAGAGAATATAGGATAGGGGAAAGTGAAAGAAGGGGGGAGAGGGGTGTGGAGGGAAGTGTGGAGGGAATGTGGGGTAGGGGAAAGTGAGGGGAGGGGAGGGGAGGAGATATGGAGTAAGGGAGGGGAGGGGAGGGGAGGAGATATGGAATAAGGGAGGGGACGGGAGGGGAGAGGAGGTATCCCCAGGGGGTGGTGTAGCAGTCATACCTTCCCTCACACCCCATCACTCAGGGGAGGGGAGGGGAGGAGAGGGATAATGAGGGAAGGAATAGTTAGGTATGTGCAAGTGTTTTGGTGGGTAAGTAGGTGTGGGTGTAAGTGGATGGGCAGGTGTGGGTGTAGGTGGGTGGGCAGGTGTGGGTGTAAGTGGGTGGGTACGTGTGGGTATAAGGGGGTATTGATGGGTGTGGCCATAGGTGGGAGGGTAGATGTGGATATACGTGGGTGGGTAGACTAGGCTGTAAGTGGGTAGGTGTGGGTGTAGGTGTGGGTGTGGGTGTGGGTGTGGGTGTAGGTGTGGGTGTAGTGGCTAAACGTGTAAGGATCCATTTAAACCCCACCTAACCCCAACTTACCTACCCCAACCTCCCCTCCCCTCCCCCAGCCTCACCCTATCACACCTTCCAAATCCAATTTCCTTATAACATGACCCCTGACCCGGCCCCCAGAGGTCAGGCGGGGTCAAATTGCGTCGTCTGATTGGCCAATGACACCTGCCGTAATAGCACCTGTAATTAGCCCTGTTCCCAATCACGGTTACCTGTAGTTAGGCAAGTCATTAACGCCAGGTGATGATGAGGTGAGGAGTATTCTAACTGAATTATTATTACTCCCTGCACATAAAGGGGTATAATTATTTTTTGGTTATTACTATTATCATCATCATCATCATTATCATTATCATCATCATCATTATCATTTTTTTACTATATCATAATATTTTTACTACATCACCATCATTACTACTACTACTACTACAGTATTACAATCAATATCATCATCATCATCATCATCATCATCATCATCATCACTACATTTTTCTTTTTTTTTTTATAATTTGGGCGTCTGGGAGTGACTGTCATTTTTTTTTTCCTCTCGGTTAATTGAATTGGAAAGCGACTGTGCGAAGGGAGGGGCTGGTAAACTCAACCCCTTCCCTGCGAGTACATCATCTTCTTTCTTCTAGTTTCTATAGCATTTTCATCTTAACTTGGCCCAGATATTCTCTCCCTTTTGTAGCTTATTTCACGTAGCTCAGTGGCAGGAAAAGACAGCGCTACGGCTCTATATCGTTTCCATTGCACTTCTTCGTGACTAGCATCAGTCTAGCGTTAATCTAATGTTCAACTCGGGATAAGGTTATGGCTCTTATTTCCTTTCACCGGCACTTCTTCGTGACTAGCATCATATTCTATTATTGATCTACTATGACAGTTAAGAAAAAGACAATGCTGCGGCTCTAAATCCTTTCCACAGCACTTCCTCGTGACTAGCATCATAGTCTAGAGTTAATCAATTGCTTCAACTCGGGAAAAATCAATGCTACGGCTCTCCATCCTTTCCACAGCACTTCTTCGTGACTAGCATCATAATCTAGCGTTAATCTACTGTTAAGTCAGTAAAAAAGACAATGTTACGGATCTACATCCTTTCCACAGCACTTCTTCGTGACTAGCATGAATCTACCGTTATAACACCGCATTCAAGATGGAGGGAAGGCAATTTTAGGCCAAGTTTGAGTGAAAGGAGTAAAATCAAATAATTCCATTCAATTTTCGAAGACTAATAAAAAAAGGCGCTGGAAAAAAATATAAGCCTGGAAAAAGGTCAGGAAAGGAATGATAAAAAATAGAAAATGTGGAATGAGCGAACTGAAAATGGAAAATGGAAAGGGAATGAAAAGGGCTGGAAAGGAAATACCACAAAGGGAGGATGAAAAGGGTGACTGGATGAGAGGAACAAGAGAGGGGAAGACTGGAAAGGGCAATAGGGTACTTGGAAAGGGCATATATAAAGAAAATTAGAAAGGGCAGATGTAAAGGGCAATTAGAAAGGGCTGATATAAGGGGCAATTAGAGAGGGCAATTAAAGGCCAGTTTGAAAGGGAAGATATACAGGGCAATTAGAAAGGGAATCCGCTGGAATGATCAAAAAGGGTAGATGGAAAGTGTGTGTGTGTGTGTGTGTGTGTGTGTGTGTGTGTGTCTAGGCCTAGGCAGTGTCTGGGTAGGCTCAGAAAGGACATTTAGGCCTATGTTAATGTGTCAGACTGTCAGTTTAGGTGAGCCAGCCTCTCTCTCTCTCTCTCTCTCTCTCTCTCTCACACACACACACACACACACACACACACACACACACACACACACACAAAGCTTACTCAATGCTCTCATTCTCACAGATTAAGTTTTTGTCTCTAACGACAGTCTCCCCCCCCCTCTCTCTCTCTCTCTCTCCATCCATTCTACCATCTTACCCACAAAAAGAATCAACATTACACAAATCCAAGAAATAACAAAATAATAATAATAATAATAATAATAATCATCCATCCATCCATCATCCAATCCTACATTGCCCTATGAGGAGCGTAGGAGCCCGAGGCTAGGCAGTTGGTCCCGACGTTTAAGATGAGAGTGAATAATAATAATAATAATAAAATAATAATAATAATAATAACAATAATAAAATAATAATAATAATAATAATAATAATAATAATAAAATAATAATAACAATTTAAAAAAATAATAATAATAATAAAACTCAATACCCAAATCTAGGTAAAAAAAAAAGAATACAAAATGAATACAAAAATAACTCATCCATCGTAGTCTATCCTGTAGAAAGAATACAAGTAGAATTTTATACTCACTCTCATCCTGTAAGAGAAAAGAAAAAGGTGTTAATCAGATGAGGTAGGCTGGAAGAGAGAGAGAGAGAATCGGATTGTCAATACTACTTCTCCCGAGCTGAATAAAGTCGTAAGGAAACTGAAAATAAAAATAAAAAAAATAAAAAAAAACACGTAAATGACCTAATATTACCAAACTCACTCCATCCCATCCAACCCAACCTGACCCAGCTTCACCCAATTAACCTAACACACAATCCGACCTAACCCAATCATCTAACAACCCTCTGCTAGCGTCTACCCACCTAACAACCTCTCCTAACAGCCCTAACTATCGCAGAAGCATCCCCTAACCTTCTTAATTAGCTAACAACATAATCACTAAAACCATCTAATCTAACCTTCCAAACGGCATAATTACTCAATAAACCACCTAACAATTCCATCTACAAACTTCATCTCTACTTCTAACAACCCTAACAATCAAAACAACTCCTTCTAACAGCCCTAACAACAAAATTATTAAAAAACCCAACAATCAAAACTACTTCTAACAACTCTAACAATCAAAACAACAACTTCTAACAGCGATAACAACAAAACAACTACTTCAAACAACCCTAACAATCAAAACACCTGCTTCAAACAGCTCAAACAATCAAAACAACTACCTCTAACACTCCCAAGAAACCAAACAACCACTTCTAACGGCCCTAACGAGCGAACCAGCTAACCACCTCGTTCCGACAGGCTCTGAGTGGGTTCCTAATGATGCTGACCCAAGGGGGGAAACTGCTCTACATCTCAGACAACGCGGCCGAATACCTGGGTCATTCTATGGTAAGTCCTCTAAGTCATTCTAGGTAATAATTATTCACTCTGAGTCATTCTGGATCATTTTGTACCCTTTGACGTCAATTAATCTCGGTCTACTATCATCTGACGGAACTGGGTCACTCGATGTGAACTCTGAGTCGTGGTCGTATAACATGCCATGAGTCTTAGTTACGGGCTAGGAATGAGTCTCCTTGGTTACTATTCATATCAACCTTTCAGGCTGCCTACACCTGGTCATCACCTACGCTGAGAGAGAGAGAGAGAGAGAGAGAGAGAGAGAGAGAGAGAGAGAGAGAGAGAGAGAGAGAGAGAGAGAGAGAGAGACAGTCAGTTTTGTTTTTTTCTGCTCTTTCACTGATACCTAACTGATGTGTGTGTGTGTGTGTGTGTGTGTGTATCACTTAATCCCTTCAGTGCGATGATGTATTTTTCACTCTAATAAGGCAAACCCCAAGGATGTCATTCCAAAAACAAAGACCTTTACCACTGAAGGGAATAAATAAGTCTAAATGAAACCCCGTAACTTCCAAAAAATCGTCTGGAAAAAGAGAGAAAAAAAAAAAAAATTCTAAGCTTTTTTCTAATGTTCTTCTCTCTCCCTGCTCCTCTTCTGCTGACTCTCTGCTGACCGTGAAGGAGGACCTGCTGATCCACGGGGACAGCGTGTACGACATCATAGACAAGCAGGATCACGCGGCGGTGCAGGCTGAGCTGATGGCCGGCGGTGTACACTCCCACTCCCAACACCCACACCAGGACCAGCACAGACTCTTCCTGTGTCGCATGAACGTGTCCCGCAACGCACGACGACAGATGCGATTTGGCGACCAGAAGGTGAGGTAGTCGAGGAAATACCTGCACTAACTTAAGCCCTAACTCTAACTTTACCCAGATGTAGCTATCCACTGCCAACACACACACACACACACACACCGCTCGCTGGTGCAGTGGTAACGCTCTCGCTTGCCAACTGGTGGACGGGAGTTCGCGCCTCGCTCAGGTTGCGAAAAGTTTCACTGACGAAGTGGGTGGTTACTGTCCCCCTTGAGCAAGGGGACGGGTGTGTGCGTGTGTGAAGGTCACAGCCTTGCCCTTAGATCGGACTATATGAGCTCTCAGCTCCCTTCCGGGAGGGTAAAAAGCTGACGATCACGACCATCAAGTGATCCTGACCGACCCGGTGAATTACACACACACACACACACTCAGACTCTTCGTGTGTTTCATCAATGTGTTCCCCAACGCACGCCGGTAGATGCGTTTAGGTGATCATCAAACATAATCTAACAACCTAAACTAATATGACCTACTCTAACCTAACACGCCTTCCTGCCCCATACAGGTGGTACTGGTGGCTGGGCACTACCTGAGTTACCTGCCGCTGTGTTCCCGCAACGAACCTGTCTTCCTTGCGCACTGCACACCTGTGGCGATGCCGGAGACCCGCGAGAGTGTAGTGCAGGGCGCCACTCACGTCTTCACCTCAGTACACACCCTCGACATGCGATTCATATCCATCGACAGAAAGTGAGTACACCAAACACAACTTCACTCTATACTTCTTCCCTCTCTCCTTCCATCTGCTTCCTATCCATCGACAAATAGGGCGTACACCTTAGGAATCCTACTATACACCTTCTCTTATTATTTCCTCTTCTCCATGGACGGAAGCGAGTACACCAATAACTAATCTTAAAATACACGTATATAAAACTACTCGTGCCTTCCTCCCTGACCTTCTCTTCACATCCACTGACGGAAGGAGTACACAAAACACAACTCTACCGCATAACTTCGCTTCCTGTCGCCGTCTCTCCTGCCATAACTTTCATCGACAGGAAGTTAGTAACCTGTACAATCTAACTTTTCTAACTTCCAACCTTCTAACTTCTCTTCCTTCCTGACAAGTGCTTCGGAATTAAGGATATAAGAAGATAAATTTACTTACTGCACACCTTACGTTCGCTTTCCTTTCTTTTCTTATATATAAAACTTTTGGGAGATAAGATGAGTTTGAAAATGAACTAGGCGGTAAAAATTCCTATTCATAATTTTGATGGATAGACAGATACAGAAATAGATATAAAAAGCCTGATTAATAGATACAGGTAAAGAAGTGAAAAAGAACTGTGATGGAGAGAGAGAGAGAGAGAGAGAGAGAGAGAGAGAGAGAGAGAGAGAAATACCATCCCTTCACCAATACTTATCAATTATCAAAGTAGAAAGAAGTGTGTGTGTGTGTGTGTGTGTGTGTGTGTGTGTGTGTGTGTGTGTGTGTGTGTGTGTGTGTGTGTGTGTGTGTGTGTAAGAGAGAGAGAGAGAGAGAGAGAGAGAGAGAGAGAGAGTCACCCCTTTCCTTATCAATCAATTATCAAGTGAGATGTGTTATTACGTTTGATTATTTTCCCTAATTATCCCAATCATCCTCCAATTATCGAATTATCATCGCATTCCCATCACCTCTACCACCATTATCATAACTACCACCATCACCACAACTACCACTATCACCACCACAACTACAATCACCACCTCAACTACCACCCATACAATAAGTCACTACCACCATCACAACTACCACCATCGTCAGAACAACAACTATCACAACTTCCACCTTCGCCAGAGCAACAACTACCATCACATCTACCACCATTACCACACCTACCACCATTACCACAACTGTCACTATCACCACCACCACTACCATCGCTACAACCACTTCTGTCCTCTGATCCCATTATTACAACAAGCACCATCGCTACAACAACCACTGCTACTACAACTACCACCACCCCCACCACAACCACCACAACTACCCCTTTCATCGCCGCTACCACCATCATCACTACAACTACCACAGTCTCTGCAATAAAATATTTAAAAGTACTACCATTACCACACCCATCAATACCACTCTCTCTCTCTCTCTCTCACACACACACACTCACACACACACACACACACACACACACACACACACACACACACACACACACACACACACACTCACACACACACACCATTTTCTCCTCTTCTCTCTATATCCCTCTCTCAAACTATTATGCTATTTTACTCTCTCTCTCTCTCTCTCTCTCTCTCTCTCTCTCAGATTCCTATCACTGGAGTCACTGTCACCGTTGGGGCCTTAAACATGACGGATGTGCTGTGGTAGGGAGAGGTGTAGCTCGCCCAGGCATACCACACCTCTACCACACCCTACCACACCTCCACCACACCCTACCACACTTCTACCACACCCTATCACACTTCTACCACACCTCCACCATATCTCTACCACACCCTACCACACCTCTACCACACCCTACCACACCTCTATCACACCCTACCACACCTCTACCACACCCTACCACACCTCTACCACACCCTACCACACTTCTACCACACCCTATCACACTTCTACCACACCTCCACCATATCTCTACCACACCTCTACCACACCTCTATCACACCCTACCACACCTCTACCACACCCTACCACACCTCCGCCAAACCCTACCACACCTCCACCACACCCTACCACACCTGTACCACACCCTACCACACTCCTACTGAACACATCCCACTGCTACCACACCCAACCACAACCACCATCGCCACACTCTACCGCACCTCACTACACCACCACACCCTTCCCCATCCCCACCACCACATTCCACCACACCACCACCACTACCACACTACCATAACCTGAGATGGGAGTATGGTAATGGAAGGACGGGACTCAGTGGGAGGCTCTCTCTCTCTCTCTCTCTCTCTCTCTCTCTCTCTCTCTCTTTTCCCAATGGCTCTACTTTCCTCTTTCACAGTTTCTTTCATTTTCCTTCTTTAATTTTTCCTTCTTGTGTTGTTGTCTCTCTTTCATACTTCCAGCTTCTTACATTTTTCATGCTCGTGCTGTTCTCTGTGTTTTATTTTTTGTATTCCATTTCCATTCATGTTTTTACTGTCTTTCTCTCTTGTTCGTTTTTCTGTGTGTGTTTTTTTTTTAGTTCATATTCATTCCTTCATTCTTCCTCCTTTCATTTTACATTTTCTCTTTTTATTCACCATATATTCCGTGATTTCTATATTAAAATCTGTCCTTTATACATTAGTCTTTATATCCTTCCATTCACTCCTTCATTCTTCACTGCTCCTTTCATTCATTCTTTCATTATCTTTATAGTTTTTTCCTTGCTTCCTTCCATTCACTCCATTCTTCAGTGCTCCTTCCATTCATTCATTTATTCTTTCTTTCTCTCCTTTCATCTTTTACCTGTCTCCTTTTTTCAATAATTCCAATACAAATAATTGCACTACCCCTTTCACGGTGGGACAACTCTACGCTTTATACCATATACTTTGTCGCTTTAATGCTGGAGAGAGAGAGAGAGAGAGAGAGAGAGTCAGGAAGGAAGAGAAAGGAAGTAAGGGAGGGGAGGTGGGGAGGGAGGGGAGAGAGAAAGGGAGGGTGGGGAGGTAGGGAGGGGTGGGAAAGAAGGTAAGACCATATTAGATAAGAAACTCATAATGAAGACGTTAAGGTGTGCGTACTCTCTCTCTCTCTCTCTCTCTCTCTCACCCAGTTTCACATTCCCAGGCCTTCAAACCATTTTCTCCCTCCCACTCTATCCTTCCCTCTCCTTCTCTTTCCCTTTCTCCCCTTCCCCCACTCTTCCTCTCACCCCTCCACTCCTCTCCTCCCTCCCTTTCCTTCCCTCCTCTTTCTCCCTTCCTACTTTTCCTCCCTTTCCTCTTTTTCATTTTTTTCCTCTCCCCTTCCCTCCTTTCCTTCTCCCTTCTCTTACCTTTCTTTTCTCCTTCCTTCCTCCCTCCGCGCGCTCTCTCTCTCTCTCTTTCTCTCTCTCTCTCCCCAACCATATTTATCACATCCCCCACCTCTCCCCACAATCCTCTTCATCCCCTACTCTCTTTCTCCCTCTTTCCTCCACTGCTACAATTTCCTCCCCAACCCCTCCCCTCCCCTCCCCTCCCCACCCTCCGTCGTTCCGCGTGGGTGGATGGAAGGGAGAGGTGTTCGGTAGGGGGAGGGGAGGGGAAAGGGAAGGTAGGTAAAGGTAAGGTAGGGAGAAGAGAGGGTAGGGGAAGGAAGGGGGAGATGAGGGGAAGGGAAGGGTTGGTGAGGGGTGGGGAGTGGATAGGGAGGCGAAGAGGAAGGAGGGGAGGGGAGGGGAGGGGAGGGTCCAGCACAGCGGGTTCCAAGAGGGAGTAAAACAAAGACCCTTGATAGCCCATAACACTAGCTCTCTCTCTCTCTCTCTCTCTCTCTCTCTCTCCCTCTCATTCCTCCCCTTACAATACTTTCCTACAAAATTAAAGGAGACAGATTTTTATTTTTATTTTTCATTAATTTTTTCTTTTCGTGTATTTTCTTGCGGTTGTGTAATTTTTCTTATATAATCATTTTGTCTTCTTTCTTCTTATGCATCTACAGTACTGCCTCTCTCTCTCTCTCTCTACCGTTCCCTTTTCTCTCCCCTCCCCTACCTTACCCTCCCTCCCCTCCCCTCCCTTCCCTCCCCTCCCTATCCCATTTCACTTGCTTTAGCCTCTTTCCCATACTCCCCTCCCTCCTACTCCCCCTCCACTACTCTGGTAAGCTAGGTCAAAGGTCAGAGGTCACACACACACACACACACACACACACACACACACACACACATGACCTCCCCCTCCCTCCCCTCCCCTTGCCCATCTTCACCTTCCCAGTTTGACTCATCTTCATCTCTTTCTATTCATTTCCACTTCTTCCCCTCCCCTTCCCCTTCCCCTTTCCCCTCCCCCTCCCCCATCCCCACCCTCTCCCCCTCCCCCTCCTCCTCCTTCCCCTCCTCTTACCCCCCTTTCCCTCACCTTTCCATCCCCTTTTTCACTCCCATACTTTCTCTCCTCCCCTCCCTTACTTCCCTTTCCTCTCGCCCAACTTCCCCCATAACCCCACCCCATGTCTTACACCTCTCTGTCTCTGTCTCTGTCTCTGTCTGTCTGTCTGTCTGTCTGTCTGTCTCTCTCTCTCTCTCACACACACACAACTTGTTTCCTTCCTTCCATCCTTTCTTCCTTCTTTCCTTCCTTTTTTTTTATCCTTTCCCTCCATTCGTTTAATTTTTCTTTTCTTCTTTCTTTCCCCTTTCCTCTCTTTCTTTTCCTCCCCTCCCCTCTCCTCCCCTCTCCTCCCTTCCCCTCCCCTCCCCTGTTCGCTCGTAATTCGTGAACGGGGCAGTTACGGTCAAGTGGATACGTACATGGGACTTACGTACATGGGACTTTACATACAGGCAACTTACGTACATGGGGCTTTACATACACGGAACTTACGTACATGGGACTTTACATACACTGGTTTACGTTCATGAGACTTGGGTACATGTGCTTTTATGTACAATGATCTACGTACATGAGATTTACGTACACGGGACTTACATAAGGATTACGTACACAGGACACTATGTACACGAAACCTTGCGTACACGAATATTCACTTACACACGGTTTTACGTACAATGACCTTTATATAGAAGAAGATAAACGCACATGGGGTCATACGTACACATGGATTTACGTACATGGCCTTTACTTACACAAGGATAAACACACATGGAATCTTACGCTCACATACATTTACGTAGAGTACATGGGCCTTTACATACATCAAGATAAACGCACATGGAATCCTACGTTCACAGATTACATACATGGGCCTCTACATACACGATAAACGCACATGGGGTCTTACGCACATGGAATGCACGTACACATCGCCTGACATAGAGTTAGGGGATCTTTGTGCACACGACGATATATGTGCATGGAATTTATTTACACGAGTTTGGTGCACATACACAGACGTACACACAAACGTACATACAACAATTATCCCTTAACACCTTCATACTAGTGATTTATTTTTCATTCTTGCTTCTCAATGACGACTTTCTTCAGTTCTCACACTTTCCTATACTCCATTCACTCTAACTTGGCCTACGATCACCGTGCCTCTATGCTGAATGCTGAGCTGTAACAATAAATTCTAGAAAATGAGTGCGTGTCACGAAGAAGTGCTCTGGAGGGAATGCAGAGCTGTAAAACTTTCTATTTCCGAGGCTAGTCACGAAGAAGTGCCAGTGAAACAATGAAGAACTATATATCATTACGTGAGCAAAAATACTGTTAAGTGTCGCTCAGCACTACACGTATGTATGTGTGTGTATGTGTGTGTGTATGTATGTATGTGTGTATGTATGTATGTATGTATGTGTGTGTATGTATGTATGTACAGTCAATATGTATACCTCTTTAGCACAACAACATCATAGTAAAGACATCACCATCATCATCATCATCATCATCATCACCACCACCACCACCATCATCCCTACCTCGTTCCAAGGAGGGGGGGGGGAGGTAGGGTCAGGGAAGCAAGACAATAGACAGCGCAGTAAAGGAATAGCCACCAATATCGAACCTAGAAAAATGGGCCACTCACTCATCTACATACATTTTAAGCCCACGGAATCCTGGCTCCACTTAAGAGGCCTAATTATCTCCTCATTTTTTATTATTTTTTCCTTATCCAGCCACTTCATATTATCTGCAAAAATAGATAGATATAATGATAGATAAAGTCGACATTCCCAAACGGTGAAGAGAAGGGGATGATAAGGCAAAATATTAGATAGATAGATAGATAGATAGATAGATATACAGACAGATTGACAGACAGTGAAAAATAGATAGACAGATACAGATGGATGGATAGATAGACAGACAGATAGATAGATTGGTAGATTAAGATTGAGATAGATAAAGTGAGAGAAAGAAAGAGAGAAAAACTGAGATTAAGAGATACACATAAGTAGATAAAAAAGACAGATAGATAAACTGAGAAGTAATGAGAGAGAAAACTTGGATGAAAAGGAGAAAAAAGATAAAGATATAAAGTGAGAAATAAAGATAGAGAAAGAGAGGTAAAGAAAGATAAAAAGATGTGGATAATAAATATAAATAAAGTGAGAGAAATAAAGAAAGATAAAGAGATTGAGAAAAAGATAAAGAGAGAGAGAGAGAGAGAGAACTGGACACTACCCCCTCCCTTCAGCACAGAGGGGGGGCTAAGGAGGGGGAGGGGTGGGGGGAGGGGGTGTGGGCGTGGGAAAGGGTGTGGCGAGGTGTGGGTGTGGGAAGGAGAGCAGGGCAGACAAAGATGGCGGGGTCACGGGATCAACTCCGGGATAAATGGGAAGCGCTGAGGTGAAGACAGGCTGCACCCCCCCCCGACCCCCACCCCCTCCACCCCCAACCCCTACCCCTTCCACCCCCTACCCATGCCCCCTACAGGTTTTTCCTCTCCCCTCCACTGGTTATTTCTCTCTCTTTTTCTCCCCTCTATTTCGTTTCTCTCCACTCCCCTACTCTCTCCTTCCCTCACCTATATTCTCTTTCTCTCCCCTTATCTCCCCTATACTCTATTTGTCTCCCCTCTACTTCTTTTCTCCCCTCTCCCCTCCCCTCTTCCTTACCCCCATTCTTTCCCTCTCCTCTCTGTCACATACTACTCTCTTTTCCTCCCTTCCTCTCCATTACTCTTTTTTGGCTGTTTCTATCTCTTTCCCTCCTGTTTCCCTTCCTTCCATCCCTCTCTTCTCTTCCTCTCTCTTTTCAGCTCTCCTCTCCCCTCTCACCGTACTGGACAATCCTCCCCTCTCCTCCTTCATTTCCTTCTCCCCTCTCCTCCTCCTTCGTTTTCATTTCCCCTTCTCATCTACTCCCCTTGCTTTCCTCCCCTTTACTCTACCCCCTACTAACTACCCCGCCATTCCCCCCTTCCCCTGTACACCCCTCCGGATTGCCCCCATCATCCCCCCCCTGGTCTTCGGTCTGAACTACCCTCTCCCTATCTGGCCTACCCCCGTGGTGAAGAAGAAGAATGAGAAGAAGATGAGGAGGAGGAGGAAGAAGAAGAAGAAGAAGAAAAAGAAGAGGAAGAGGAAGAAGAAGAAAATAAGAAGAAGGCTTAGATTAATGCGTGTCATTGCGTGAGGTTCATTAACTCATTCAATCATCATCATCATCATCATTATCATCATCATCATCATCTCGGCCACCCTTCCCCCAACGACTTGTTAAGGTCAGGCCGAAAAACCAAGGAAAGCGAAAAATCATCATCATCATCTCAACCAGACAGGATACGGCAGGGTCCAGAAATCAAGAGAGAAAAACTATCATCATCATCATCAATTCGACCTCTTTCCCACCCAAAGAAGGAGTAAGGCAGAAAGCAGACAACACGAGAAGAGAAAAGTGAAGCGGTACAGAGAAAGAACTAAGTAATCCACACAGCTACAAAAACAATCCACAAATTTTATGCACCTGTCAATTTTCTGGCAAGGCGAATTAGCAACATTAATTAGCAAGGTGAATCAGAATGGTGAATTGACAAGGTGAATATGCAAGGTGAACTGGCTTATCAATCCTATCGCTAAATGGTCTGCCGTTCAATCCCTATCATAGAACAGGTGGATAATAATAATAAAAATTGTTAACTATGCTCTTATCTACAGTCAGTCTAAGAAATGACACAAATCTACTCACATTCACTTTCTAAAATCATTACTTTTGCTCACACTCTCAGAAATACGTTACTCTTACATTTACTCACAGTTATGTCACTCTATTCTTACATTCACTCTCATATATATCACTCTCTTTACTCTTACTCACATTTACTCTACGAAATATCTCACTCTTACTCACACTTATGTCACTCTCTTTACTCTTCCCCACATCCCCTCACACACACACCCTTCTTTTGTTCCAGCGGAGAGTTTCATCTGGGATACAGCCGTGGGTCTTTGGCTGGGGTGTCCTGGTACCATCTCATCCACCCAGATAACATGAGGGAGGCACAGGCGAAGCACAGACTCAGTAAGTATACAGAAGTCTTCGTCTCTTTGTGTAAATCTCTGTCTCTATTCAGTACCTCAGTATCTACATCTCTGTCTCGATTCTCTACCTCAGTATATATATCTGTATCTCTTTAAATCTCTACCTCAATTTCTCTGCTTCACCTCATCTCCTGCGACAAACGTGAGAGGCAGAGACCAAGCACAGAATCAGGAAATACAAAAAATTCTCAACTGGGTATCTTAAAACGCAAATCATATTCTTAAATCTATGTAATGAAAGCTGTCCACCATATTAACCAATCAATTTATCATTCACGAAATCAACCAGGTGAAAAATATAACTGCGGTACAAAAAAGCAGCAATCTGTTAACCAATCAACCAGTATCAATCACCCACCTGAATAAAATGGCTAATACTCTTTATCAACCTATCAACCACACAATCAAGGGGAAAAAGAATGATGAAAACTCTTAATCAACCAACCAATCAACCAAGCCTTTCAATCACGCGAAAAGAAAGACTGACGAAGACTCAATCAACCAAATCAATCACTTGAAAAGAAAAAAAAATCTGGTATTAAAATCCCTTACTGTTTATTCCACCTGAATGAAACTTTGCAGAGGGAGAGAGATTACACTGAAGAGGTGGGCAGGTGTGACGTGGGTGATGATGGCAGACAGAAATGGCCTTGAACACCAGCATCTCCACTACTACTGCTCATCACTCCCGCCCACACCACTCCCACACCCCACACCACCCTATCATACCACACCCTATCTCCCACACCCTCTCTCGCTCTCATACCCTCACAGAACACACCATCATTATTCCCTCACGCACTGTTCTTCCCACACCTCAATCCCCCCCCCACACCACATCCTACCTACGACACCATTCTCTCACTGCACACCCTCTGTCCTCTCAAAGTATCACCCTTATCACCCTTTCCTCACTCATCGTCCAAGCCATGCTATCCACACTCCTCAGTCCCCCACACGACACTCACACCGTCCCATGCTCTTTCTTCTCACGCCACATCCTCCCTGTGTTTTCATTCAGAGCACCATCACAGAAACACCGACTACATTAATTCCTTACTCGTGGGGGTGCAAAGCAACACAGCATGTATCACAACTTGATACAACACCACAACGCCAGGTAGGACATGAGTGATATACTGAGACCTGAGGAGGAGTCCGTACACACTACACCACATCCAATAACCACACGACCACAAAACACCACACGACCACACCACCACACCAAATAACTGACTGGCTTCCCTCCCTCCGCCAGTCACCAGCAGCGAGCAGGACCGGTCGTGCATCCTGCTGGTGCGGCTGCAGGCTGCCGGTGGGGCGTGGCGCTGGGTGCACTGTGTCCTGCAGGTCAAGGACGCGGCAGACACCGGACAGCAGACCGCCAGTGCCTGTGCCAGCGGTACAGGCTCCAGTAGCAGCAGTAGCAGTAGCAGTGGCAGTGGCAGCACCAGTAGCAGC
Organism: Coenobita brevimanus; assembly: GCF_032717465.1. Taxonomy (NCBI): domain Eukaryota; kingdom Metazoa; phylum Arthropoda; class Malacostraca; order Decapoda; family Coenobitidae; genus Coenobita; species Coenobita brevimanus. The sequence goes on from NC_137038.1 coordinate 9,532,294, forward strand.
AGCAGTGGCAACAACAGCAGCAGTAGCAGCAGCACTCAGCAGCAGCAGCAGCAACAGCAGCCAGTGATCGTGGCCACCAACCAGGTGCTGGGAGAGAAGGAGGCAGCGGTGCTGAGAGCCAACTCGTGGCTCTACCATTACTACACCATGCAGTCCAAACTGCAGTACGGACTCCATTACGACGCCCAGCGACTCCACGCCTACTACCCACAGGTTATGGCATACCAGGTACGTCGCCACACACCCACAATCACTTCTCCCTTGACTCACGGTGTCAATATAAACTTCTATCTATCTATCTATCTATATACCTAGGCTGCTTCCCCCAAGGAAAGGGAGGTAGCCGAGACAGGACGACTCACTCTCCATTTACTCATCCATTCAAACACATTCATTCGCATCTTAGCCCCAAAGGGGAGAACGGACAGATCCTCACCGCATCACACCGCACAAGGGTCAACTGCGCAATGCAAGCAGTGACATCCACAGCAGGGCCCGACAGCAGAACTGGTTTACCCCTGCCACATCATAACAGACCCATCCCCTTACCCGCACCTGACCTGACTAGCTGATCAATACAAACTTGGATGGGAAAATGTTTTAAAAATGGCAATGTCATTATACTGCAGGACTGATGTCGTTCTTTGCTGAGACGTGGACCTGAATAATAATTTTAGATAACCTGTTTATATGTGGCCTAAATTTACTTACTGTTACTCCACCTGTAGTTCTTTATTTCAGTATGATAATTTAAGTTGCCTACCTATGATGAACTGAGTTGGAAGTGTGTGTATGTGTGTGTGTGTGTGTGAAGGAGCTAATGCAAATATATGTGTTCCTACAGGGAGAAGGCGGTGCTGGGTATGTGGGTAACAGTAGCCTTAGCAGCGGGTACCACCAGGGCTACACCACTCCCGCCCACACCCACACCCACACCCACGCGCCCCACCCCGCCCACTACCCCCTGGCAGCGGCGGGCGGGTCATACGCCCCCCTGCCACACTACCACCACCACCACTACTCGGTGAGGCTGGACTACCCCCGGGAGGCCGCCTGGGGCTACTACGACACCCCCACCACCCACCACACTGACACCCACACACCCCTGCCCGCCCACACACCCGCCCACACCCCTACCCCCACCCACACACCCACACCCACGCACAGATCCAAGAAGGGAACGTCCCCCCTCAGCTCCCCCCGTAGGTCCCCCCAGGGCGGGTGTGAGGGCGGGGGCGTGGCAGTAGCAGCCCCTGTAGCAGTAAGACCTGGCCCCCCGGCACACAAGGGGGCGGCGTCCCCCGATCTGGACCAGTGGAAGGCGTCGCCCCCCCAGGAGGTGCCGGAGTACGGGGAGGTGAGCACGTTTGTCACCCCGCCGTACTCTGCCACGCCGTGCACGCCCACCAAGCTGCACGTGTTTACCTTCGATGCTGGCGACCCCCGTGACGCCCCCAGGGACCACCACGTACCCCAGGGCCCCCATGACCACTGGGGGACACACGCGTTTGTTAGGTGAGGCACGTACGTCATACCACACCACACTACACCACACCACACTCATACCATACCACACTACAACACCACACTCGTACCACACTACACCACACTCGTACCACACTACACCACACTCATACCACACCACACCACACTCATACCACACCACATTACAACTCCACACTCATACCATACCACACTACACCACACCACACCTAATTCATACCATACCACACTACAACACCACACTCATACCACACCACACTACAACACTACACTCATACCACACCACACCACACTCGTACCACACCACACCACACTCATACCACACAGCACTACAACACCACACTCATACCATACCACACCACAACACACTCATACCATACCACACCACAACACACCTAATTCATACCATACCACACTACAACACCACACTCATACCACACCACACCACACCACTCTCATACCACACCACACCACACTCATGCCGCACTACACCACACCACACTCACAGCATACCACAGACTCATACCAAACCACACTAGACCACACTCATACCACACCACACCACACTCATACCAGACTAACTTGCATTACACCACACTATTTCACACAACATTCTACAAAACACCCACACCATACCACACTACCTCATACACACACACACACACACACACACACACACACACACACACACACACACACACACACAACGCAAAAATGTACTGCTATATTTCCTGTCAAATATCCGCAAAGTCACAATTTACCTCTTCCCTATTTAACCCTTTACTCTTTCTATGTCCTTGATTTGCGACCTTGTGACCTTGACTTCTACGACCTCTAAGTAGCTTGTGCCCCCCTCTGACCTAACATGACCTTTCCTGACCTCTCTCTCTCTCTCCGTCAGATAATTGTGACCTTCCGCCGCAGCTGTCTTCGTCCCCGCTACCCGCGTTTAGGTAGGTCATCTCACTCAGCCTTTGGTTCCTTCTTCCTCACATTGAAAAAAAAAAAAATCATTTTTTTCTTTAGTTCTTTTGTCTTAACCTGGCCCAAATTTTCGTCCCTTTTCAGCCAATTTCACGTAGGGGCAGAAACAATGCTACAGCTCTGCATCCCCTCCATGGCACTTCTTCGTGACTAGGATCATATTCTAGTGTTAAGCTATTGTTACACCTCAGTATTCAAGGTGGAGTGATGGCAAGTTTACACCGATTTAAGGTCACAGGAGTATAGTAAATTACTGGAATGATACAGGAGGAATATTAATCACCTCTACTTGTTTATTTAACTAGTAATACACGGGCATTTACCTGTAGTATCTTTCATTTATCTACCTCTATCCACGTATCTATCTATCTACCTATCTACGGTTCCTTCTGTACTCCCCAGGTGGCCGCTAGTCGCTGCTAGTCCCGCCTCCAGCCGCCTCGACTAGCACCACCACTACCAGACCACCACATCACCACTCACAGCTGGAGTTACTCCCCTCTTTAATGTGCTGGGAAGCGTGTCTTATGTCTAAATTCCGGGCTGGACGTCCTCAAATGGATAGTGTTGGTGGTGACGTCTTTGTAAATAAAGTTCTGTCTATGAGGATGGCTGACGATATCTTGAGCTGACACATCCTCTCTCTACCTGACTGTTGTTTTCCCTTGAGCTGCTTGCCGTTTTCTTTCAAGCTGGAGGGTCGGCGGTACTTTAAGGCAACTGAAGCCCTGATATCTCTTGACTTCACACACTTCAGAGTCTTGGATAGCTCTCTTCCCCTCTGGTCATGGAGTGAAGGACGCTCTCTGAAGTCCTGGAGAGCGCAACACATTCACTACATTGCCTGCTGTGGTTCTCTTCAGTGCAGTGGCGTGGCTAGAAGCGTGGCCAGGGTGACAATGTCCACCTCTGAAAAATATCTGGCCACCCCACTCCCCAACCCAAGTTTCTGGGGGAACACCCTTCGACCACTTCAAGCAAGCTTCACCCTCCCTAGGCCAACCCATTCCGAACATCCTTGCCACGCTTCTCATGTCGTATCTACGTGAGAGGCGACAACTAACGAGGCCGCTAGAAGGGGATCGATATTGTGGACCTACATGATGGTGGCCTGAATACCACACCCTTACCACACCACACCACACCACACCACCGCTACAGAACTGCCCCCGCCTTGCAGCACCTCTAGCTAACGTTATCTTCTAGCAGCAGTTAATAGACGCTAACTTATCTAGCAAAACTATGTGCCTTTCATGCAAAACCACCAAAATACTTTCTGAATAAAAGTGTAAAAATCAGCGTCGCCATTTACACAAACGCATGTAAAGCAAAAACACACAATAACAGATATCACAGGAAGACACTTTGTTTTCCAGAGACAAAAAGTATATTAATAAATAAACCAACAGAAGGAATAGACTGCAATAGATAAAAGGTCACTGCTGCCACACTGACGTATTTCTCTAACACTTTTATACACACACACACACACATACACACACAGTCAACCCAGAAAAACCTACACGATGACTGCGTGTGTGTGTGTGTGTGTGTGTGTGTGTGTGTGTGTGTGTGTGTGTGTGTGTGTGTGTGTGTGTGTGTGTGTGTGTGTGTGTGTGTGTGTGTGTGTGTGTAATACCCACACATCACACAAAGCACACACTGAATATCCCCCTTCTTTTTGTACATAATATCAGTTTAGTTATGAAATGTTCAAAACCTCGTGTTCCTAATTCTACTGAAATAATGAAAAGCCGTCTTAGAGAATTAACTGAATGATATGCTGGGGAAAACAGAATATACTGTAGTTATATATATTTCTAAATCTATCAAAACTCTTAAGAACCTATTATAGGATCCATATTAACTTCTGACAGAGATGGATCGACAAATAGTTAACATTTGTATATATATTCCTTAATGTACTGAAATTTCTTGAGACGTGATGATATATATATAGAAAATCAGTGAAAGGTGTGCCTGGGAATACTGCAATTAGTGATGTATATATAATTAGCTGAATACAATATAAATCTATTCAATCCAATGCTGTTTTTTAATAGACTGTTCTAGATACCACTGGACGATTCTGGTCAACTTAGGAGACCTCAAAATAATGACGTTCCTAATTATAACCTCGCCATCTGGAATAGTTTGTCTCTACCTGAATAAAATCATCTGGAAACACCTTGCCTAAACCTGGCCCGGGTGGAGGTTTACCACTGTGAAAATTCAATACTCCTAACACTTCTCATCCTAAGGTCTGGAACTCGTCCTTCGAACTATATGTAAAGTAACTGATTGAGTGAGTGACACAGTTAGGGACATGCACTGTATTTGCCCAGGGTGTAGCAAAAATCACTCCTAAGCTGAGTAAAATCGTGTGCTGGTACCTTGATTAAAATAAATACTATCGTGCTTAAATTGTTACAAAAATAATGCCTACTACTACCACAGGTGCTAAGGGGAGTACAGATACATAACCTTTGGCACTGTACTGTACTGTGTAATGACATTTTGTACTATGTAATGAAAGGTTAGTGCAATATTAGCTGTGTTTTTGTAATTAGTGTTCTCTGTAATTAATTGCAAATATTGTAATAGTATGATATTGTAATTAATGAAGCTTAATAACTCTCTCTCTCTCCAGTATTGCTACCGATCAGGACCTACCTACTACCTACCCGTCTATCTACTTACCTATCTATCTATGTATATCTAGTGAAGTTTGCCTATATTTCACGCTATATAACTGTGATGATAAAGAATATATACAACATTACTGATATACTCCGCTTCTCAAAATATCGTATAGAGGAGAAACGAGAGAAGGAAAACAAAATCGTAAGAGGAAGACACAGGAAGAGAAAATAAAAACACGAAGAGACGGTGGATAAGAAGAGATTTTTGGGAAATAAAAAAATAAATAAGAAAAATAAAGGAGACGGAAAATAAAGCAATAATAAATGGAGATAAAAAACAAAAGTAATAAAACAAGAAAAACAAGACTAATAAAGCAGAAGAAATAAAGAAAATAAATGGGAAAAAATGGACCCAAATGAGGTAGATAAATAGAAGAGAAATATATGATAGACAAAGTGATAGATATAATGGGGAAGAGAGAACGATAGATAAAAGTGACAGATAATGGAAAAAACAGAACAAGATGGATAAAAGTAACAGATATACAAGGAAAAAATGGACTGGAGAAACAGATCCTAATTCTATATTTTTCAAGATGGCTAAATCCTTTCTATATCAAATTCTATGCCTCTGTTGCTCTCTGTGCCATACGTACATATATATATATATTTTGCTATTAGGAGTCTGTACTACTCTGATATACTCCCCTGTGCTATATTATATGATGATTTTGTTATATCAATTTATAAAGTTTGAGTAAAAATGTGGTTGTGTTATTTTTCCTGGATTATAAGTGTGTGCTGTGTGAATGTGTGTTTTATTATTATTATTATTATTATTATTACTGTTATTACCGCTATTGTTATTATTATTTGTATTATTATTATTATTATTATTATTATTATTATCATCATCATCATCATCATCACCACCACCACCACTATCATCATCACCACAATCATCACCACCACTATCATCATTATCATCTCAAAACCGAATGATTGGCGATGAGGCAGCCTAATCACACACCATGAATAATACGGGAAGGATAGGCGGGGGGGGGGGGGAAGGGGGTATTCAGCTGTGTCGTTTAGTAGTAGTAGTAGTAGTAGTAGCTGCCCTTCTGCTTTCCACCGTACTCCTTTCTGGGGATAGGGACGCTTGAATACCCAGGCAACTCCACTCCCTGGCCATATCAGTGCCATCACGTGTAGGCGACCCTCTCCAGCGGTGGCGAATGTGGAACTGAGAGAATTATATCGATCGATAGATGAAGATGGGGATCGACAGACACAGTGGTTAATAGTTACGATAGATAAACAGAAAATGATCTATATTAAAATTAAACTTGGTCCATATTCTCGCCATTTTGCAGCTTATTTCACAAAGGTCAGTGGCAGAAAAAGACAATGCTACAATGATACTGCCATGCCACAGCACTTCCTCGTGACTAGCACCAAATTCTTGTGTTACTCTCTTGTTAAAACTCAGCATTCAAGATGGAGAGAGCCTCTGTAGAAAGACGTCTGATTCTGGTTGCCCTGGGAGGCTCCTTAACATCTCTTCCTTGGCGATTTATTCCCTATACAACAGCTAATTACTATGTCGTATGTTGTTTATAATTTCAAAGGACTGACACGGCTCTGCTTAAATACCACAAAGGAAAAAGTTACAGCCGTATGCACGAATAAGTCGGCAAGGAACAGGTGCTACGGGAGACTCCACAGCTGACCATAGCACCCTAATGTAGTTGGTGTGTTATCATCTGACGAAACTGGGCCAATCTCAAATTAAACACTAAATCGTAGTTACATGATTCGATAAAAATTACAGGATTCGTTTCTTCTCGTTTTTAGACTCCAACATGCTTACGTCTGACTTGGTCACCTAAAGGCGGCTCTCCATGCTGCTCGATCCCTGGCAGCCTCCCCACTCAGTCCCTTATCCCTGAGGTCACACTCAATGACTTCATCACAGGTCTTTTTCGGTCTACCTCTTGCAACCCTACATTAACATTTCTCACTTTCTGCACCCAATTATCATGCCCCGTCTTCTCCACATGCCCAAATCATCTCAATCTACCTCTCATCACAACATCGATACACTCCAGTCCCATCCTATCTCTCAACTCTTCCATCGTAAAGCTAGCCCCCCCCCCCCCAGGTCTCGCACTCAGGGACGCACTGGACATCCACCTAATCATTGTCATTTCTGTACGTTTGAGCCGGCGAATATCCTCATCCTGTACTGCCCAGGTCTCACTACCATACAGCATTACACTCCTGACACATGCCGCATACAAAGATTCCTCAGCACGGAGGAAGAGCCCTCTCGATGTCAGGAGAGGCAACAGCTTCCTGAACTTCTTCCAACCACTCCTCACTCTAGCCACAGAGCTAGCTCTAGCCCCACCTACAGCACTTAACACGTCTCCCTAATAATAAAACTCTTCCTAACACTCAAGAGACTCACTTGCAAGTTCAGTCCTTTCACGCCTGACAGTCTCCACCAGTTCTCCCCGACATACGGCACACATAAAATCAGCATTATCTCGCAGTCTACCTCTAATACCATTACATTTCTTAACGCACCCACTTATCACAGACACTGTACAAGATGGAATTACTTCCCACGCCCTTGTGGCAAATCGCACATGGCCACTCTCCCTCTTCTTTGCCAGTACCGCCACCAGCCCTAGATACCATCATTTTTGTTTTATCTGCAATTACTCTTAAGCCCTTGTGCCCCCATACCATCTCTACATTTATTTATTTATTTATTATTATTATTATTATTATTACTATAGCTGTTATTATTATTATTATTATTATTATGATTATTATTATTATTATTTATTATTACCGTATTACTGCTGCTGCTGCTGCTGCTTCTACTACTGCTACTACTTTTATTATTATTATTATTATTATTATTATTATTACTTTTACTTGGCCTAAAACTTTCATCTCCCCATCACGAATGCGGAGTTATGACAGATGAACACTATAATATGATGCTAGTCACGAAGAAGTGCTACGAGAAGCATGTATGGCCGTAGCCTATATCCAGCACTCAACTACCAAGCTACAAAAGGACGATGCACCAAGGTAAAAGTGATACAATTAGGAGGTAGGTTGAGTCTCCTTGGTTACTATTCTTCATTCATTTTAGCATGGCAGAAATTATCGTCCTCATGCAGCCTATTTCCCGTATTCTCGTCTTCCTAACACCTTTTCCTAAGCGATTTGTTTTCCTTACTACGCCTTATTGTCCTATTCTGCGTTGTATAAATCCCTCAAACACTGTCATACTCAGCATAAATAACGTACAAAATGATAATAACTAGCCATATCCAAAAATAAATCGCTAAGGAAGAGGTGCTAGGGAGCTTTCTTACCTGACAAGAATACGGACTTAATACCACAACACCGCATCTGTACCACAACACTTCTTCGTGACTAGCACCATAATAGTGTCAACCTCTTCTTATGTAACTCAGGATTCAAGATGGAATTATTTCACTTCACCACTTCTTCGTGACTAGTATCATTTTAATTTAGAAGAAAAAGGAAAAAATAACTCCTAATCTGAATGCATTAGTAATATTTTGTGGACTGGGGTGGTAAAAAAAATATTCAATTGTAAAGACACGCAACACAACACAACCATCACCTTAAACATCCAAGTCCCTAAGTGGAAAATGAGAGAGAGAGAGAGAGAGAGAGAGAGAGAGAGAGAGAGAGAGAGAGAGAGAGAGAGAGAGACTACCCAGCGATTTGGAAATACATACAGACAGACTAATGGGGAAGTAAGGGGGCGTTGTGGTGTTGATGTGGATGTGAGCGTCAGTGTTAGGAGAAATATTCTTGAGATAATTTGGCCATGTGGAGAGGAGTAGAGACTGACTAGAAGTGTAGGTGAGTGAGGTATTGGGGGGAGGAGGAGAGGGAGACTAAGAATGTGATGGAGGGATGTGATGGAGGGATATAGGAGAGAGGGGGATGTGAGTTGGGGGGAGGACAAACAAATGGCAGAGGACAAGGCGACGTGGAGGCGATTTGTCTGTGGCCAACCCTTCTGAATTAAGGCGTCTGGAAATAGAGATAGACAGATAAACAGACAGATAGGTAGACAAATAAACAGACAGACAGACAGATAAGTAAATAGACAGACAAACAGACAGAGATACAGAAATCAATCACTATCCTGTGTATCTATCAACTCTGTCTATTTAAGTCAATTTTTCGTCTCTTCACTACAACAGGTCCTTCAAGAGATAGATAAAAAAAAATAAATAAATAAAATCGGTTTGGGGAATACAAATAAATTAAAAATGGCCTCATCGTTGTGAAAGGGTCGGGGTTAGAAAATGAAAAAGATCTTTGGAGGGTTTATTATTGTTGTTGTTGTTGTTGTTATTATTATTATTATTATTATTATTATTATTATTATTATTATTATTATTCAGGTATAATTATTCCCTTGTACAAAGGAAAAGGGGAAAAAGAAGTGTGTGGTAATCATAGGGGCATTTGTCTTCTTAGTATAATAGGAAAAGTATATGGTAGGATACTTACTGACAGAGTTAGAGAAAGAACAGAGAAATTAGTTGGAGAAGAACAGGGAGGCTTTAGGAAGGGAGGAGGTTGTGTAGATCAGATATTCATTCTTAGATCTTTAGTGGAAAAGTTTCTAGAGAAGGGAAAGAAGTTGTATGCGGCTTTCATGAATTTGGAGAAAGCATATGACAGGGTGGATAGTCAAGGATTGTGGAAAGTATTAAGAATATATGGAGTAGATGGGAAGTTGCTGAATGCTGTGAAGAGTAGGCTATATATGATGGTGCTAAGGCTGCAGTGCGTGTGGATGGTGAACTGAGTGAATTTTTCTCTTTGAAGGTTGGGTTGAAACAGGGATGTGTCATGTCTCCATGGTTGTTTAATCTGTACATGGATGGGGTAATAAAAGATATTTTATGAACAAAGGACACCAGTAATCTGGTGTATCGATTATTATTATTTTTTTTTACTCATTTGTTTTTCCTTCCTCCGTTCTGTTAAAAAAAAAAAAAAAAAAAAAAAAGTAGGGTAGTGGATGTTGGAGTGGCCCTGGTGAGAGAAGGAAGTGTTTGGAAACTCCCTATACTGTTGTTTGCAGATGATACTGTGTTGTTGAGTGAAGACGAAGGGGAGTTGCAAGGCTTGGTGGATGAGTCTGGGAAAGTGTGTAAGAAACGGAATCTAAAGGTGAATGTAGGGAAGAGTAAAGTGATGGTCTTTGAGAGAAGTGAAGTCAGTGACTGTACAGCGAGGTTGGATGGTGAGGAATAGGAAAATGTGAGTACATTTAAGTACTTGGGTAGTGTGATGAGTAAGGATGGAGGTTTGGAGGGTGAAGTGCTTGAAAGGGTACAGCAGGGAAGAAAGGTTGCTGGTTCCTTGAAAGCAGTGATAAGAAGCAGGGAAGTGAGCATGGAAGTGAAAAAGTTACTACATGACAGTATTGTGATACCAACTCTAACGTATGGAAGTGAAGCTTGGACGTTGTTGGAAGGACACAAGTCAAGAGTGAGAGCAGTGGAAATCAGTTATTTAAGAGGAGCCTGTGGAGTCACATGGAGAGACAGGCTGACAAATGAGAATATAAAGGAGCGTTGTGGTGTAGATGTGGATGTGATAGGAAGTGTTATGAGGAACACACTGAGGTGGTTTGGCCATGTGGAGAGGATGGAGGGTGAAAGACTGACGAAGAGAGTGTATGTGAGTGAGGTGGAGGGGGGAAGAGGGAGGGGGAGGCCGAGGACGAGATGGAGGGATGGCGTGGATGGGGGGTGAGTTGGGAGCGGGGTAGTGAAATGGCGGGGGACAGGGCGACGTGGAGGCGATTTGTTTGTGGCCACCCCGAACGGGATTGAGGCGTCTGGCAATAGATAAATTATTACTACTACTACTACTACTACTACTACTACCACCAGTACCACCACTATTACTACTACTACTACCATTACCACCATTACTACTACTACTACTGCTGCTTCTACTACTACTATTACTACTACTACTTTAACTTGGCCCAGATTTTAGTCCTGCAGATTATTTCACCTAACTCTGTGCCAGAAAAAAACAATACCCTGCGTCATTTCCATAGCACTTCTTCGTGACTAGCATCATATTCCAGTGTTATTCGCTACAGCTGAGCCTTCAAGAGGGAGAGATGGCATATTTTGGCCTGGTGTGAGATAATATATATTTTCTCACTTTTGGAGATAATTTTCGGCCGGGGGGGGGTTAGAGATGGTTTTAATTTTTCTTTTCATACATACATACTCTCTCCCTCTCTCTGTCTTTCTCTCTCTCTCTCTCTCTCTCACACACACACACACTCTCTCTCTCTCTCACTCTCTGTCTGTCCGTCTGTCTGTCTCTCTCACACCCACCCACCCACACACTCACGCATCCACTCATAAAGCCTATGTCTTAGTGGTTAACACACCCCGGAGAAACCAGTGACCGCCTAATGAGAGAGAGAGAGAGAGAGAGAGAGAGAGAGAGAGAGAGAGAGAACCACGGAAAATTTTGTAATGTACTGATGAGAGAGAGAGAGAGAGAGAGAGAGAGAGAGAGAGAGAGAGAACCACGGAAAATTTTGTAATGTACTGATGAGAGAGAGAGAGAGAGAGAGAGAGAGAGAGAGAGCAATGGAAGTAGGAAAGAAGATAAGATAAAATTAAATACAGAAAAAAACAGAAACATACTGACAAATGACGAAGAAAAAAAAATCAATGCAAATGAACGAAAAATTATGATACAGATAAAAAAAAAAAATGGAATCAATTTCAGATGAAAAATTTAGAGGTAAAAAAAAAAAAAAAAAAAAAAAACACTCCATACGACGAAATTTTTGGTATAGATAAAAAAGAAACTGGAATGAATTACAAGTGACGAAAATTTTTGAGATAAGGACACCTAAAAAAAAAAATGGCAGAAATTACATGGAAATTTTTGATATAGCTGATAAAATTGGAATAAATCACAAATGACGAAAAATTTTGATATGGGAAAAAAAAATTGATGGAATAAGAGATGCCTTTTTTTTTTTTCGTTTTTAGAAATAGTGAAAATTCTCCCCAAAATCAGACCCAAAATATATATAGTCGTGCTAGAGAGAGACGCCTTTAGCCTGCAGTCCACTGGGTTCACGCTCATAGGAGCTTGTGACTGCGATTACTAACCCCTTAAAGTTATGGAGTACTCTTTTTGTACATCTTGTTATTCATAGTTGATTTCTTTCAGGCCATTCTTTTTTTTTTTTTTTTTTTACAGGAGGGGTTAATTGTGGCCGTCCCCGACCCTTCATTATTATTATTATTATTATTATTGTTGTTGTTATTACCGTTGTTGTTTTTGTTATCTTCATCATTATTATTGTTATCGTCATCATCATCATCATTACTATTACTTTTATTATTACTATTACAATTATTATTATTATTATTGTTATTATATTACTAATATTATTATTAATCACACGTAGTAAGATCAACCCCTTCAAGCCGATGACGTATTTTCACACTGTTATCTCTAGACGATTTTATTCAGCGCAGGAAAGACTTCGAACAGGGGGGGTTAGATCCAGCCCCCCGCAACCCCTTTACTACGCGAACTCAATCCAAAAATTAATAAAAATCGTCTAAGTAACCATTAAAAACCCAGTCTGAGTTACATTTTATTCTTGCTTTTTTTTTTTTTTCTAATTTTTAAAAGGCTAGAATATTCATTAACTTCAATACAAGAAAAATCCTCCTATTCTTGCTCCCTCCAGACGATTTTTATACGAATTAAGAGGGTAAATAATCCATGAAATCCCTTCAGGTACAAAATATCTTCCCTAAACTGAAAAAAAAAATTGTCTGAAAGCTGGAAAAAACACCTAAAAACAAAACAAATGAGGTTGGTGTATGTAGCCACGCCCCCTGTAGACCGTGGACCAATGAGCGCGCAGGATGGAGCCGCGTCAGCCAATCAGCGGGCGCGGTGGGCGGGGCTTGGCGGGAGGGGGGATTTGTGATGCGCTTAATGATACGGAGATCTTACCCCCACACCCCAGTTCCCCCCACTCATTCCCTCCCCCCCTCCCTTTTTACCCCTCTACTTCCCCCCTCCCACTTCCTACAGGCCTCTCCTCCCCCTCTTCTTCCCTGCTGACCATACTGACCTCGCCCACCCCCCCTCTTTCTGCTGATTTCTACCCCCTTCTGCTAGCCGTCTTCCTTCATACTCATTTTCACCCCCTCCTCCTACCAAGGCGCTCCCTTCCCCCTCCTACAGCTCCCCCTTCCCCTCTTCCTGCCTGCTGACCATGCTGGTTTTACCCATCCCCTCTTTCTGCTAACTTCTATCCTTTTTCTGCTAACCATCTAACTTCTAACTGCTGCCTTCAATGCCTCCCTGCTCACACACACCTCCTCATGCCGCCTTCCCCTCCCCCCCCTTTTTTTTTTCCTTCCCTGCTCTCTCTCTCCCTCTCTCTCTCTCCACGGTGGGTCCAAGTCTCACCCGCCACGAAGCTTCAATTACCAATGACCAAATGGATTAATGAGGGAGACCAATTTCCCTCATAAGGTCTTCAGTAAATGTAGCTCCACAACAATTGGACCCATTTTAATATAGCATTTTCAACTCAAATTTAGCCCTGGAATAATCCCGAGAAGTTAATAGATAAATAAATAAATAAATAAATAAAATACTCCGAATAACTCCTTCCTGCTGATCCCTTATCTTCCCTGCTGACTTCCATGACCTCTGCTGATCCACTACTCCCTCCCTGCTGACCCCCTACCCTCTACCCAGGCTGACCAACCCCAAACCCCTTCCTACTGACTATGCTGACCCCCAACCCATCTCCTAACGCTGAGTCTCTCCCCCATGCCGACTTCCCACCCCCATCCCACCTGCTAACCCTACTGAGCGACTGGTGCTGAGCTTCCAGACTCCCCTACCCCTTCCCTGCTGACTATGCTAACCTCCACCACATCTGCTGACCATGCTGACTCCTGAATCCCTGCCTTCCATGCTGACCTATCACAGTCCCCTTTCCCATGCTGACTTCCTCTGTCCTTTGCTGACCATCCAACTTTCTGCTGACCTTGCTGACTCCCCCCCTTGCCCCTGACCCTCCCACCCCTTCCCAGGTCCTCGCATCAGCCCTCCCTACCTCCCCTTCCGTCCCCACTCCTACCCTCCGCTCTCCTTCCCTCTCTTCCCTTTCCCTTCCCTTCCCTTCTCTTCTCTTTCCCTTCCTCTCCTCCCCTCCGCTCTCTTTCCCTTCCCTTCCCTTCCTTCCCCTTCCCTTCCCTTCTCCTTCTTTTCCTCTCCTCCCCTCCCCTCTCTTTCCCTTCTCTTCCCCTTCCTTGCACTTCTGTTCTCTTCTCTTTCCTCCCCAGATCTTCCTTCCCCCCCTCCAGTCCTCCCCACTCCCTCCCTTCCTCCCCTCCCCCCTCCCCTTCATGCCGGCTGGTCATAACTCAGTCTGTGGGGGCGGCTCCTGGCTCGGACATCCTCCCCCCCTCTTAACCTTATGACACTGGCCGGACAAAACCCCTCACTGGACACTCCTGAACACTGGCCAAAACTCCCCTAATTCCCCTTCTTATTCTCTCTCCCCCCCCCCTCCCTTTTGCCCTTCCTGCTTCTCCCCTCCCCCTTCCTGCTGTCCTTCCCTCCCCCTCTTCTCCCCTGCTTGCCCATCCCCTCTCTCTGCTTATTTTTACCCCTTCTGCTTACCTCCTCTCAGCCTATGGACACCCAATGGACAAAACTCTTACTGGACAATTAATGGACAAAATTATAATGAAAAGTTTGGACAAATCCCTGAGTGGATATACTTCTCTTTGGACACAACTCTGGCCAAAACTCACACACAGCTCTTATGTGGTATTTAGTGGACAAAACCCTTATTGGCCATTGCTCTTATTGCCTTGCCATCCAATCCGTACCAGGTATCATCATCATCATCATCATCATCATCACCGACCACCACCACAACCACCATCATCATCACCACAATCACCACCACCACCACCACAACCCACCCTACCATACCCATACACGGTAAGCAAATCTACTACAGAATGTGGCAATAATAATACCTTCAATCTTAGTAAAATATTAAACTCACATATTCTTTGCTCTCAACGGACGATTTCCTACAGCCTGAGACAGAAAGCTGGTTGTGAGGGGTTGAGGAAGGCTGGAACTAACCCCCCCAGCTAGAAAAATCGTCCCAAAGCTTGATAAATCGTCTAGGAGAATGAATAAAATAAATAAGTCATAAAATTGAGGTGAATCAGTCGGAATTCTACCTGCTAACTAGAGAGAGAGAGAGAGAGAGAGAGAGAGAGAGAGTGTGTGTGTGTGTGTGTAGTGTGTGTGTGTGTGTGTGTGTGTGTGTGTGTGTGTGTGTGTGTGTCAGGCCTGTATAAATCAAAGTGGTGGCTTACGCTCTGCCTCTATCCCAGTTAAGGTACAAATTATCCCCCGAGCCGGCTGACGCTCTGCCTGTAGTCCACTGGGTTCCCACGACACGCCTACATTGACCACTACTGGGGAGGGGGAAGGGAGGAGTGGAAGGGGTGGAGGAATGGGTGGAAGGGGGTGGAGGAATGGGAGAAATGGGTGGAAGGGGTGGAGGAATGGGTGGAAGGGGGTGGAGGAATGGGCGGAAGGGGTGGAGGAATGGGTGGAAGGGGTGGAGGAAAGGTTGGATGGGGAGGAGGAATGGGTGGAAGAGGTGGAGGAATGGGTGGAAAGGGGTTGAGGAATGGGTGGAAGGGGTGGAGGAATGGGTGGATGGGGAGGAGGAATGGGTGGATGGGGTGGAGGAATGGGTGGAGGAATGGGTGGATGGGGGGAGGAATGGGTGGAAGGGGGTGGAGGAATGGGTGGAAGGGGTGGAGGAATGGGTGGAGGAATGAGTGGATGGGGGAGGAATGGGTGGAAGGGGGTGGAGGAATGGGTGGAAGGGGGTGGAGGAATGGGTGGAAGGGGTGGAGGAATGGGTGGAAGAATGGGTGGAGGAATGGGTGGAAGGGTGATCAAAGGCGAGTTACACAGATACACAGACATTACGGTCCCTACGAGGCGGTCTGGTCTTAACACCAATACAGTAGCTACTCATTAGTACAGAACTAGGACAAAAGGATAGCCCAGCAGAAGGCTCTCTCCCCCACCCTCCAGACCCTCCGGCTTTTGTCTCACAGGAAATTAAAAATAAAAGCAAGAAGCGGCGCCATGCTGGATAAAAAGCATGAGGGAAATTTCATAGGATCGTCAGAAGCAGAACACAATGGAAATGAAAAGATTGAACATAGTGCTATATTAATTCTAATCTTAAATTATTGCATGCACTTTTTATTTATTTTTTATTTCTTATAAAGGCAGATGGAAGTTTTAACTGTATACGTAACTGCTATGTACGTATGTAAAAATCTGCACACCCATACATGTGTACGTGACGCATATTCTCCTATATACGTATCGCTCTTTCGCGTACAGAGAGAGAGAGAGAGAGAGAGAGAGAGAGAGAGAGAGAGAGAGAGAGAGAGAGAGAGAGAGAGAGAGAGACGGATACACTCACAGATAACAGTCAGAGTCAAAAGTGTGAATGAAAAGGGACGACAGGAATTACAGGGTGAAAAAAAAGGTATGTAGAGGGGGTATTAGGTGACGCGCCGGGATGAAAGGGTTTACCGGGCCAAATAGCAGGTTATTAAAAGAAATTATTAAGGATCAGATCTCCTTTATTATTATTATTATTTTTTTTTTGTTGAAGAGACCTTTAGGATGAAGGCCACAAAAAACTATGTCCTTCTCAAGTAAAAAAAGGACACACACACACACACACACACACACACACACACACACACACACACACACACACACACACACAATATAATATTCTCCCCCCTTCTCTCTCTCACACACACACACACAAACACAATCTAATACTCTCCCCTCTTCTCTCTCTCTCTCTGTCTATCTCTCTCTCTCTCTCTCTCTCTCT
The DNA here is from genome assembly GCF_032717465.1 of Coenobita brevimanus. NCBI lineage: Eukaryota > Metazoa > Arthropoda > Malacostraca > Decapoda > Coenobitidae > Coenobita > Coenobita brevimanus. The sequence continues at coordinate 9,549,484 of NC_137038.1, forward strand.
CACACACACACACACACACAATTACAGTCAATTTAGGGGATCCGTTGACTCGGAAATGCCTGGAGACACTACACTTAACCCCTTCAGTGTGTGTGTGTGTGTGTGTGTGTGTGTGTGTGTGTGTGTGTGTGTGTGTGTGTGTGTGTGTGTGTGTGAGAGAGAGAGAGAGAGAGAGAGAGAGAGAGAGAGAGAGAGAGAGAGAGATGGAGGATAAGACACACTCCCATGCTCTCTCTCTCTCTCTCTAAGGTTGCTTGCAGGGGGAAGGAGGAGATAGAGATAAGAGCAGGGCGAAGGAGGGGGGAAGGAGAGGTGAGGGGGGATGGGGGAGGGTCGGGAGGGGGAGGGGATGAGAGGGGATGGGGGTGAGAGGGGAATGGTGGAGGCTGGGGAGGGGAAGGGGAGGAAAAATAAATATAAAAAGATACTTAAAAGAGATTAACCCCTTCAGTACGGTGCGCTCACTTTTATTTCTCTCTCTCTCTCTCTCTCTCTCTCTCTCTCTCTCTCACAACATCACTCACTTTCATTTTTTCGTTTTTATTTTTTCTTTTCCAAATCATATCTCTTGGCTCATTTGCGGAACAAGCTGATAGTGACACCTTGCATCCCTTCCCACTGCACTTCTTCGTGACTAGCACCATCTTCCAGGGCTGGGCAGAGATGGCAATTTTACGTCGTCAAAATGAACGGGCTATAGATTTTTTCGACTTTTTTTTAGATTTTTCGAACTGGAAAATTTTGATAACCTCCATTAACATCTTCAATATTGTTTTTTTCCTTAATTATACTGTGTTCTCATTAGAATATGGTGCTAGTCACGAAGAAGTGCAGTGGAAAGGATGAGGTGTACAATTTCCACCAAGTTAGTGAATTATAGGTAAACTCGGGCTGAAAGGGTTGGTAGGGAAAAGGAAGGGAGAGAGTGGAGGGGAAGGGATGGGGAGGAAGGGAAGGAGCGGAAAGGCAGGGATGGGGAGGAAGGGACTGGAGGGGAAGGAAGGGAGTGGAGGGGAAGAAGGGGAGTGGAGGGGATGGGATGGGGAGGAAGGGAGTGGAGGGGAAGGAAGGGACTGGAGGGGAAGGAAGGGAGTGGAGGGGATGGGATGGGGAGGAAGGGAGGCGGGGGAGGGAAAAAATGGAGTGGGAGGGAAAGAGTGGAGGGGAAGGGAAGACAGACAAACTATTGAGCTGAAGAGACTGTAGGTGGTGAAGATAGTGGGGAGGGGGAGGGGGAGGGGGAGGGGGAGGGGGAGGGGTGAAGCGATGCAGGATGCTTAGATTCGCGGGGGGGGGGGAGGTCAGGGAATGTCCGAGAGTGGGCGAGGGATAATTAGAGGGGGAGGGGGAATTTGGAGGGAGGGGGGAATATAGTGGGAGGGGGAGGGGCCGCTTGAAGAGGCAGAAGCGTGGATGTGGTTCAGGGGAGGGGAGGAGAGGGGAAGGGAAGGGAAGGGAAGGGAAGGGGAGGGGAGGGGAGGGGAGGGAAGGGAAAGGGGGAGGAAAAGGGAGGGGATATCGAAAAAAGAAGGGAGAAAAAGGAGAGTGGGAGAGGCGAGGGTGGGGAAAGAGGCTGGGAGAGAGAAATGGGAAAGGGGGAGGATGAAGAGAGGGAAGAAAAAAGGAAGGACGAAAAAATGTACAGGAGAAAGGGAGAATACGAGATGAAGAAAGAGGGGAGGAAAGAGAGAGAGAAGGGAAAGATGGAGGGATGGGAGGAGGAAAGGGAGGAAAAAGAAAGGGGTGTCTGGATAGGGAGGTAAAAAGGGAGGGAAGAGGGAAAGAGGAAGGGAAAGAAAAGGGAGAAAGGAAAGGAAAGGAAGAAAAAGAGAGGAAAGTGAGATAATGGAGAAAGGAGGGAAAATGAAAGAGAGAAGAAGGAAGAATAAACAAGACAAAAACAAAAACGCAAGCAAAGAAAAGGAATCAAGCACAATCATCATCATCATCATCATCTTGGAGTGACAGGGGCGTGGGATAAAGGCGACATACATACATACATATATTCATACATACATAAATATATACATACATACATATATTCATACATACATACATAGACAGACACAGACAGATGAACAGGTTGCGAGAAAGAGAGAGAGAGAGAGAGAGAGAGAATCTTGGCTTAACCCTTCCATCACAAAAATTTCTCAAGCTGAAAAAAAATCATCTACTTTTACCTCGAGAAAAGAAAAAAATCCATATCAAAATTTCCATCCCTATAGACGATTTTTAACCCCTTAAAAAAAAATGGCCGCCTCCACTACGATGTACTTCTTTCGTGGGCTGTTATTATTATTATTATTATTATTATTACCCTTTGCGGGATTATGGTGTCTGGCAATAGATAGATAGATAGATTATTATTACTACTACTATTGCTACTACCACCACCACTACCATCACCACTACTACTACTGTTAGGCTACTACTACTACTCCTACTACTACCACTACTACTCCTACTACTACCACTACTACTCCTACTATTACTCCTACTACTACTACTACCACTACTACTACTGGCTGTCACTAACCCTTTCACACCCACTCTCCTCAGCTGAATGGAATCGTCAGGAGACACTACAATACGTTGCTAGTCACGAAGAAGTGCTACAGGTCAAATGCTTAGCTGTGGGACTGTTTTGTAAATTAACACGAGAATATGGTGCTAGTCACGAAGAAGTGCCAGGGAAAGAATGCAAAGCCGTGGTATTGTCTTCTTCCGCCACTGAGCTACGGGAAATTAATTACAAAAGGACGAAAAATCTTTGCCAAGTTGACGCGAATGGAGTATAGGAAGGAAATAAATAAGTAAATAGATAAATAAATAAATGATTAAAAAGCGTATAATGTTAAGCTTTTCTTTCCACTCCCTGTTCTATCTATCTACCTGTCTATCTGTCTATGTTATGGCTCAATATCTATCTACCTATGTCTGTCTCTGTCGATCTATCTATGTACTCCTTCCATGTCTCTATCTATCAGTCTCTCTGTCTGTCGATCTATCTATCCATCTATTTATCTATCTGTCTGTCTATCTTTCTGCCTTATTTTAACTATCTACACCTCTCTCTCTCCCTCTCTCTCTCTCTCTCTCTCTCATTTAGGAGTTACAATAGGTGACTGTAGCGGCAAGCCTCTGTGTGCGTATGCATGCGTGTGTACGTAATTGTGCAGTTGCGTGCGTGTGTGTAGGTACCCGTGTGTGTCTATGTTGTATGTACGTACGCCAGTCATGTGCGTGTGCATTTATTATATGTGAACGTCAGGTATTCATGTACAGCAATCGTGTGTGTGTATGTGTGTGTGTGTGTGTGTGTGTGTGTGTATGTGTGTGTGTGTGTTTATCATACCTGTACGTCAGATATTCATGTACGTCAATCATGTCTGTATATCAATCATGTGTGCAAATGTGTGTATACCCAGCATGCGTACATGGGTTGCGTGTGTGTGTGCGTGGCGAGGTGCACACACTAGGCTGCTCCCACGCTACCTGACTGACCACTGGCTCTCTCTCTCTCTCTCTACCAATTCCATTTTCTCCTCTTCCTTCTCTTTCCTCCCATCTCTACCTTCACTCTCCCTTTTCTCACCTTTTTTCCTTCTGTACTCTTTTCCTTCTCTCTTTCCTACATTCCTCCTCTCTCTCTCTCTCTCTCTCTCTCATCCTCGTTATCTCACGTCATTATCCCCCCCCCAAAAAAAAATAATAATAAATACAAATAAAAACACAAACTTGGAAACTGTTTAATAATGATAAAAAGTAATTAATGGAAAGATAATTATACCTGTGTGTGTGTGTGTGTGTGTGTGTGTGTGTGTGTGTGTGTGTGTGTGTGTGTGTGTGTGTGTGTGTGTGTGTAAGGTTTACGTAATTTCGCGCTGGAAGACAAGAAAGGGAATGATGATGATGATGATGATGATGATGATGATGATGATGATGATGATGATGGTGATGATGACGATAACGATGATGATGATGATGATTGTGATGGTGATGATGACGAAAACGATGATGATGAAGATGATGATGATGATGATGACGATAACGATGATGATGATGATGATGATAATGATGGTTTTCTAAGTGGAGGTGACTGACAAGAATATTAAATAAATAAAATCACTATAAAGAAAATGTAAAGGAATTTTTTATCGCAACCGTACATTGAAAAATCTGAAAGTACAAGTTAACGCTTCAAGTCCAATTATATTCCACTTCCACTACCCTGAAAAAGAAATTCTCTCTCTCTCTCTCTCTCTCTCTCTCTCTCTCACCTAAACATTCCCACCCTCATTTCAAACCCTACAATTTCCGAAAATCGCCATTATACATTTTTTTTTATCCCCCCCCCCCGAAAAAAAAATAACGAATTCCAAAAAAAATACCATCTATTACAAGGGATACAGGCAATTTTTTTTTTCGATTTTTTTTTTTTCCATTTTTTTTCCCATCAAGAATGCCTGGTCTCAAGGAAGGATAAAAACTGGCCTCTGATTGGCTGGCGGGGGGAAGCGTCGACCAATGGGAAGGGGGGACGCAAATTATATCCTGAGGGGGTAATTTTGACCGGCCAATGGTCAGGCAATGAGACTCTGAGGGGGGGAGGGGAGGGGGAGAGGGGAGAGGGAGGGGAGGGGAAGGTAAAATTGGGAGGAGGAGGAGGACGGGGAGGGGGAGGTAAAATAAGGGGGAGGAATTTGAAAGGCAAGGTTGGGTGGGAAGGACTGAGTGAGGATGAGTGGGGGAGGGGAAAGAGGAGGGAGAGGGGAAGGGGAGGGAGGGAAGGGGAAGATGGGAGGGAGAGGGCGTAAAATAAGGGGGAAGAATTTGGAAGGCAAGGTTGGGTGAGAGGGGTCGGGGGAGGATGAATGGGGAGGGGGAAGGGGAGGAGAGTGGGAGGAGGGGAAAGGGAAGGGGGAGTGGGAGGGGGGTAAAATAAGGGGAAAGAATTTGGAAGGCTGGGAGAGGAAGACGAGAGGTGGGGAGTAAGAGGGGAGAGGGAGGGGGTTGGGGAAGGGAGAGATGGAAAAAAAAGGGAGTATGAAAGGCGAGGAGAGAAGGATGGGAAGGGGAGGAGAGGAGGGAGGAGAGGAGGAAGGAAGATTCTGTGAAGAGAAGGAAAGGGGGGAGGATGGAGAAAAATATGAGAGAGGGAGGAGGAGAGGAGAGGGAGAGGAAAGCGGGGGGAGAAGAGGCGGAAAGAGAGGAGGAGAGAAAAGGGAGGGGAAGGAAGGGGAGGAGAACTGAGGTACCTGGTAGGAAAAAAGATAAGTGACGGCGAAGGGGGAGAGGGGGGAGGAAGAGAGAAGGGGAGAAGAGCGAGAAGGGAGTAAAAAACAGAGATGGAGAGGAGAGAAAAGGTAGAGGGAGAAGGAAAGAGAGAGGAGGAGAGGAGAGGAGAGGGAGAAGCAGAAGAGGGAGAGGAGAGGAGAGAGGAGGGAGAGGGAGAAGAGTGGGAGGTGAACATATGGAAAAAAAAAGGAGAGACGAAGAGAGAGAGAGAGAGAGAGAGAGAGAGAGAGAGAAGGAAGGAGAGGAAACAAGGCATAAGGAAACGTACAGAAAAAGAGCTAAGAGGGAAGGAAGAGAGGGAAGAGGGAAGAAAAAGAGGAGAGAGAAGAGGAAGGGGAGTGAGAAAGAGAGGAGGGGGAAACAGGATAAGAAACAGAGAGAGATAAGTGAGGAAGAGGCTGGGGAGGGGGGAGGGAGGGGAAGCGGGAGGAGGAGGAGGAAGCAGGAGGGAAAAGGAAGGGAAAGAGGAAAGGGAGGGAGAGGGGAAGGAGGGAGGGGAAGGGGAGGGGAAGAGGAAGAGGGAGGAGGGAAGGGGGAAGGGAATAGGGAAGGGAAGAGGAGGGGAAGAGGAAAGGGGAGGGGAGGGGAGGGGAGGTGGAGAGCGTTTGAATTCAGTAACTTGGGAAAATTGGAAGGTTGACTGGTAATGTGTGTGTGTGTGTGTGTGAGAGAGAGAGAGAGAGAGAGAGAGAGGCTGCTCCTCCTCAGTCCTCGGGGTGACTTCAACGCCGCCTCAACAGGAAAACAGATAGTGATCCAAATCTCAGGGTGGGAGCGAGTTCTTTTTTTCGGCATTTTTTCTCAAAGGAGCGATTTTTTTTTTGGAGAGAGAGAGAGAGAGAGAGAGAGAGATGGATGATGATTCTTACAATGGAAATTTGGACAGATGGGTAGGGAAACTAGACAGACAGAGACAGATAGACAGAAAATTGACTGACTGAGAAAAATAGATACAGACAGACAGACAGACTAACAGATACACAGACATACACTAGATCGATACAGAGCGAGACAAACTGATAGACTGATAGATAGACAGATAGACAGACAAAGTACCGATAGTGGGTAGCGAAGAATGATAGTCAGAGTCGTAAGACAGACGAGTTGGTAGGCATAACGGTAGGGGAAGAAGTAGGTAGGTAGGTTGGTAGGTACGTAGGTAGACAGAAACAGACAGATAGATAGATAGATAGGCAGATAGACAGGTAGGCAGGTAGGTAGGTAGGCAGACAGAAAGATAGATAGATAGATAGGTAGGTAGGAAGGCAGGAAGGTAGGTAGGTAGATGGTTAGGTAGATAAGTAACAAGGCTGATGGGGAGGCAGGTGAGGGACAGATACAGACAGATAGATAATGATGGACGGATAGATGGATGGATGGATGGGTAGATAGATGGGTGGATAGACAGAGAGATATTGAGATAGACAGACAGAGACATACAAAGACGGATGGATGGATGGACGGATGGATGGATGGACGGATGGATGGATGGATGGACGGATGGATGGATGGATGGATGGATGGATGGATGGATGGACGGATGGATGGATGGATGGATGGATGGATGGACGGATGGATGGATGGATGGATGGACGGATGGATGGACGGATGGATGGACGGATGGATGGATGGACGGATGGATGGATGGACGGATGGATGGATGGATGGACGGATGGATGGATGGATGGACGGATGGATGGACGGATGGATGGATGGATGGATGGATGGACGGACGGACATAAGAACATAACATAAGAAGAGAGGATAACTGCAGTAGGCCGGTTGGCCCATGCTAGGCAGCTCCTAGAAGAGTAACTGAACTACTAGAATGAGATAAGGATAGCAAAGAAGAAGGCTCTCCCCCGCCCTCCAAACCCTCCAGCCGAAGCCCGCAGGAAAAAGTCAGAAAGAACACCACGCAGTACAGAAAAACTGGCGTGGACATTTTACAGGAAAGTGTGAAAGGAGAATAGAGACTATCATAGTGTAACCTGAAAAGAAAAAATTATGAATTAGTACTGGTTATAAGATTTTCTTTTTTCTATATCCACCCCTTATTTGTCATATGCTTATCTAGCCTATGCTTGAAACTCTCAATGGAAGAGGCAGCAACTACTTTACTAGGTAGCTTATTCCATTCGTCTACTATTCTATTACCAAACCAATTTCTACCTATTTCCTTATTGAAACGGAATTTTTCTAGTTTGAAACCATTATTTCTAGTTCTGTCCTGTATGCTCACTTTAAGTACCTTGCTGATATCTCCCTTATTTATACCCTTCATCCACTTAAACACCTCAATTAAGTCTCCCCTTACTCTACGCCTCTCTAGCGAATGCAGACTTAGTCTTTTCAGTCTGTCTTCATATGACAGGTTCCGGACGTCATGTATCATTTTTGTCATTCTTCTCTGTACATTTTCTAACGAACTGATATCCATTCTATAGTAAGGACACCAAAATTGTACTGCGTAGTCTAAATGTGGCCTTACTAATGCTAGATAAAGTTTCAGTATTACTTTTGATGATCTATTGCTCACGCTTCTCGAAATAAATCCTAGGACCCTATTTGCTTTATTTCTCGCATTAATACACTGTTGCCTTGGTTTAAGGTCGTTACTAATCATAACTCCTAGATCTCTCTCGCATTCCGATTTGCTAATTTCTTTGTTATCTAAGCTGTATTTAGTGTCTCCAACGGTCTTGCCTACGTTAAGTACTTTGCATTTTTCAACGTTAAATTCCATTTGCCAAGTTTTAGACCATTTGGACAATGTATCGAGGTCTTCTTGTAAGTTATGGCAATCGTCAGTCGAGTTAATGATACGCCCTATTTTTGTATCGTCGGCAAATTTGCTGATGCTACTACTGACTCCTAAGTCTAGATCATTTATATATATAATAAATAATAAGGGACCGAGTACTGAACCCTGTGGTACACCGCTAGTTACTAATCCCCAGTCCGACTTAGTTCCATTTATTAATACTCTCTGCTTTCGTCCTTTCAGCCAGGATTCTATCCATTTTAAGATATCGCCGTCTATACCGTGTGCTCGAACCTTTCTAACTAACCTTTCGTGTGGGACTCTATCAAAAGCTTTACTAAAGTCCAGATAAATAACATCGTAAGCTTTATCGCTATCTACTGCCTCATAGACCTCCGAGTAGAATGACAACAAATTTGTGAGGCAGGATCGTCCTTGCCTGAATCCGTGCTGACTTTCGTTTATAAGATTAAATCTTTCTAAGTGTTCTCTAATCTTATTTGCCAAAATTGACTCTAACATTTTTCCTACTATTGACGTTAGACTTATCGGACGATAATTCGACGCAGCTGATTTATCACCCTTTTTAAAGATGGGCACTACGTTTGCGGTTTTCCACGCCTCTGGAACTTCTCCTGAACTTAAAGAGTCATTAAATAACGTTAAAAGTGGCTGACATAATTCTTCTTTGGTTTCTTTTATAATTTTTGCATATATATCGTCCGGACCTGGCGATTTTTGAGGTTTTAACTTATTAATTTCTTTCAATACGTCCTCCTTACTAATGGTTAATTTACTAAGAATATTTTCCGTAATCTCACGGTAAATATTTGCTGCTTGAGGGACCAGGTCTAGATTTTCCTTGGTGAATACTGATATGAAATAATTATTTAGGATGGAGCATATTTCTTTATCTTCACTAGTAATGTCACCTGATTCTGTTCTGAGTGGTCCTATCCTATCTTTATTTTTCGTTCGGTACATTTGATAAAAACCCTTGGGGTTTTCTTTTGATTCACTTGCAACCTTAATTTCATAACTTCTCTTTGCTTTTCTTATCTCCCTCTTTACTTCTCTATTTAAAATCGTGTATCGGTTACGTAAGTGTTCCTCTCCACGTTTTATTTTTCTATATATTCCTTTCCTTTGGCCTATGAGAGATTTTAATCTGTTGTTTAACCATCTTGGTTCTGAATTATTCGTTCTAAACGGTTTTGAAGGAATATATCTATCTTGGCCTCCGTGTATTATATTTATTAACTCGTTATATTTCTCACTGGTCGAACGTCTGCTTGGTACGGACGGATGGATGGATGGATGGATGGATGGATGCATGGATGGATGCATGGACAGACAGATAGATAGACAGATAAATAGACAGATGGACAGACTGACATTCATACCAATATATACAGATAGATAGATAAACAGATCGACAGATATCTATACAGATCGATAAATAGATAAATAGTAGAGAATATTGCAGCTCTACACCCTCTTCATTGCACTTCTTCGTGACTAGCATCCTAATCTAGTACTATAGTCGATTGTTGCAGAGATAGATGGCAATTTTGGGCCAAGTTAGAGTAGGAGTATATTAACCGATGATGGCAGGAAAAAGTAAGAAAGAATATCACGCAGTATGGAAAGCTGAGATGGAAATTGTACAAAAAAAAAAAAAAAATACTGTATACGACTGTGCCATGTGTAACCTATGATACACACACACACACACACACACACACACACACACACAACAATAATAAAAACAACAGCTACTACTTCTACTACTATTGCACTACTACTACTACTACTACCACCCGGTACTACTACTACTACTAGTAATAATAATAATAACAATAATAATAAAAATAAAAATAATAATAATAATAATAATAATAATCTGGCTCGTAAAAAGAGAACTATAGTTTACTCACTTCAACTTGGCGGAGATTTTCGTCCTTTTGCAGCTTACTTCCTGTAGCACTTCTTCGTGACTAGTACCATATTCTAGCGTTAATGTTACAGCTCAGCGTTGAAGAAGGAGAGAGGACAATTTTAGGCCCAATTAAGGTGAAAGGAGTATAGGAAATGGGTAGGAGGGTAGGCAAGGTACACGGAAGGTAGATGGGGAGGGAGGGGAGGGACTGCAACTACCTGGTCAGTCTGGGGAGAGAGAGAGAGAGAGAGAGAGAGAGAGAGAGAGAGAGAGAGAGAGAGAGAGAGAGAGAGAGAGGAGCAGACAAGACACAGGAGAGGAGAGGAGAGGAGAGAAGGGAAGGGAAGGGAAGGGGAGGGGAAGGAGGGGAGGGGTGGGGTGGAGATGCAACTACCTGGTCAGTCAAAGAGGTGGGGTAGGGGAGGGGGAGGGGGTAAGGTCAGGTGCAGGGCCATGTTGACCACCGTGGGAACTTACACGCCCCTCTGACCTCCCCTCCAGCCCTTCCCTCCCCTCCCCTCCCCCTCCCCTCCCCTGTCCCCCTCCACACTCATCCCTCCCCTTCATTCCCCTTTTCTCCTCTCTCCATCCCTTGCAACCCCATCCCTCTTCTCTGTTCTCCTTCCCTCCCCTCCTTTTCCCTCCCTACCTTGCACCTCTCCCTATCCCTCCCCTTTCTTCCCCTCCCCTTTCCCCCTTCCCATCCCACTCCTACCCTTCCTTCAATCTGACCAACCCTCTAGCTCTTCCCTCCCTTCCCCTCCCCCTTCTCTCTCCTCCCCCTCCCCTTCCTCCCTCGCCCACTGACCACTACTTACAGCCCCAATGTACTTACGCACGACACCTACTTACACCCAAATTGCACACACGCACGCAGTCTCTCTTTTATCACCATCACCACCATCATCATCATCAAATCCCTTATCGTATTCTTCATCACTACCGTTGTTATCGTCACCGTCTTCATCGTCGTCACCATCATCATCATCATCATCATCACCACCAAAATTATTATCATCATCGTCATCACCCTCAATATCATTCTTATTACCATCATCATCATCATCATCATCACCACCACTCAGGCAACAGATAAACAGAAAAAAACAAAACAATAATCAAGTCATTCCAATCAAGAAAAAAAGAATATATTAAGAAAATCGAGTAAAATAAAACATCATCTTCCCTCTCACTGCAAACACCACCCACACAAACTATGATGTGTGTGATTTAGTGTTATTCATCAAACACTATACTCTGTTCACTTTAACTGGGCGTAAAATTGGCATCTCTCCATCTTGAATGCGACGTTATAATAGGAGGGTAATACTAGAATATGGTGCTAGTCACGAAGAAGTGCTATGGAAAGGATGAAGAGACGTAGTACTGTGTTTTCCTGTCAGTGAGGTACGTGAAATAAGCAGTAAAAGGAAGAAAGTGGAGGCCAAGTTAAAGTGAAAATAGTACACACACACACACACACACACACACACACACACACACACGCACACACACACACACACACACGCACACACACACACACCCTGCTCCATATTTTCATTCGGAGGTACAGGGTGGGACAGAAGTTGGCCTACCATGACACAGCGTCAACTTCTCACTTCCAACATGTCCCTTATTTTTCTCGACGCATCGAAGCAAAAAAAAAAAAAAAAAAAAAGAAAAGAAAAAGAAAGAAAGAAAGAAAAAATCTACAGGCAAGAAAACAGACCAAATCTCTCCCAGTTTAAAAATATGTCTGAAATAGAAAATGAAGAGAAAAAGTATTAGGTAAACTTTTTTTCCCCCATCTGAAGTGTTAGCTATACATATGCGGGGGAAAAAAGTGGGGAAAGACGATATGAGGCGCTTGTCCGCGGTGCTCATATCCGGAATTTAGGCCTTTGATCCTGTGGCCACTGCATCATCCCCCTCCCTATCCCGGCCTGCAGTCCACCGAGTTCACGATGCAACCACAACACTAGCCTAACTAATGCAGGATAAGCATAGTAAGTTTCCCTGTGTATTTTACCCCCACGTGTGTGATGGAGAGTGAGAGACTGACAAGGAGAGTGATGTGAGTGAGATGCAGAGGAGAAGAGGGAGGTGGAGGCCAAGGATGCGATGGAGGGATGCATTGGAGAGGTATATGAGAGAGGGGGGTGTGAGCTGGGAGCAGGGCAGTGAAATGGCGGGGGACAGGGCGATGTGGCGGCGATTTGTTTGTGGCCACCCCGTATGGGATTAAGGCGTCTGGCAATAGATAGATAAACAGATAGTGTGTGATGCATAGTTTAGAGGGATGGCAGACAGATTACAGGCCTCTGATTAGTGATAAGGCTAGATAAGGATGGATTATTGGGCGAGAGAGACTACGTTCGTTGATCCTCTTGCCCTTCCACCAAATTCTTCATTCCACTTACATAATACCTACAGACGCCTACTTACCGTTCAATCTACCTACACCCTCCTACTTACAGCCTCCCATACCCCCCTACTTACACCTACATCCTACTAACACCTTCCTACTTATGCATACGCCCTACCAACACCTACTTACACTTGCATCCTCCCCCACTCCCCTACTTACACGTACACCCTGCCCCACCTCCTACTTACACCTACACCCTACCCCACTCTCCTACTTACACTTGCATCCTCCCCCACCCCCCTACTTACACCTACACCCTACCCCACCCTCCTACTTACACTTGCATCCTCCCCCGCCCTTCTACTAACACCTTTAAACTACTTACACACTCCTACTTACACCCCTAGTTGTTCCGCTGATTCTTTGGGGTTCAGTCGGGGGTTCAATTCACCCCATCCCCTCCCCACTCTCACCCCTCCTTCCCCTCTCCCCTCTCTTCGTCTCCCCCTCCCCCTCCTCCTCCTCCCCTCGTCTTGCCTTCCCCTTCCTTCCTTCTCCCCTTCTCTTTCCACACACCCCTTTCACTCCCCCTCCCCAATACTCCTTCACCTCTTCCCCTCTCTATTTCCCTCTTCCCTCCCCTCTTCTTTCCCTTCCTCCCCTCTCCCCTTCTTTCCTGTCTCCCCATACCCTGCCACCTGTTCCTCTCCCTTGCTTTCCTCTCTCCCTCTCCCCTCCCCTTTCGTCCTCCGCCACCCCTCTCCCCCTCCCCTATTTTCAGTCTAGTACAACCAGTCCTTAGAGTCCATTTGGAGTCCTTTACCCCCTCCCCTCTTTTCCATCTCCCCACCACCTCTCTTCCTCTTCCCTGCCCCACACTGCCCCCTTCCTCTTCCTTCCGTCTCTCTGCCTCCCTCCCTTCCTCTTCCTCTCTCCCTCCCCACTCCCCTTACTCCCCCTCCACCTCCCCACCCTGCGTCTCCCCCCCTCTTCCCTCCCCACTCCCCGTCACTTCCCCACCCTGTCTTCCTCCTCCTCTTCCCTCCCCCACCTCCCTACCCCTCTCCACATCCCACACTGTATTCCCCCTCTTTCCTTCCCCTCCCCATTACTTCCCCTCCCTTTTCCCCACCTTCCCCTGCTCTCTTCCCTCCCTCCCCCTCCCTCCCCTACGTACAGACATGAAGGTTCTTTTAGGTAGTGTTAAAACAAAATAATAAAAATTGTCTTTAAACGATTTTACGTAACAGTTAAGGCTGGGTCTTCTACTCTCTCTCTCTCTCTCTCTCTCCAGCCGGCCCCACCAATGTTAATAGGATGTTGAAAGACGTAAACCTTCCTACCTTCTAATAACACCTTAAGTTTAATACAATAATCTTTGGGATGTTCAAGAAAGGGTTAAAATTCGAATGTCCAGCTTTCTCCCCTCTCCCCTCCCTCTCCCCTCCCCCTCCCCTCCCCTCCCCTTCCCTCCTTTTTTTTCCCCTCACTTCCTTTCTTGTCGTCTTCTCTACCTCATTTCCTTGCTCCTCCTCCTCCTCCTCCTTTTGCTCTTTCCCTCCATATTCTCCCTTCCCCTCCCCTCCCCTTCCCTCTCCCAACCTCTCTTTTCCTCCATCTTCCTCCCCCCTCCCCCTCCTGCAATATACAAGAAATCCTAACAATCATTCCCTCTCCCCCTCCCACTCCTCCTACCCCACCTCCTCCCCTCCCCCTCCCCCACCTCCTCCCCCTCCCCCACACACCCCAAAATATGTTCAAAAATCCTAAACACTTCCCCTACTCTCTCTCTCTCTCTCTCACACACACACACACACACACACACACACACACACACACACACACACACGCACACACACACACACACACACACACACTTTTTGTACTGGTCAGTGGAAAGGCGCGTCTTAATTGGCCGAGGGTGATCAGGGTTGGGTTAAACAAGGCAATTAGAGGCCAGGGGGGGTTGTTAGGGGGGTGGGGGTGTTTGTGAGGGGGGAGGAGGTAATGGTGGGAGATTATAAGGTTGTTGAGCACACATGAGAGGGGGGAGGGGAGGGGAGGAGAGGGGAGGGGAAAAGATGAGAAGAGGGGAAGGACAGGACAGGAGAGGGGAGGAGAGATGGGATGAGATGAGGAGAGGGGAGGGGAGGGGAGGGGACAGGAGAAGGAGAGGGGAGGAGAGGGGAGGGGAGAGAGAAGGAAAAAGGAGAGGAGAGGAGAGGAGAGGAAAGGAGGGGAGGGGAGGGGAGGGGTTAAGCATATTTCAGAAGTTAACAAGAGAGAGATGGGGGAAGGAGGGAAGAAGAGGGGGGGGGTTGGGAAAGGAGGCAGTTTCCTTACAAGATACAGAAAATCGTCTGGTAACAGCAATAATAAAGGAGGTCATCGGCCTGAACGGGTCTGAAACTGGAGGCCATAGGCAGGGAGAAAGTTTAGGAAGATCATTTCAGAATTGCTTAGACAGTTATGTAAAAATACCAATGTTCTCCCCCCCCCTCTCATTTTCTCTTCCAATTCTATTTTCTCCTCTCTCTCTCTCTCCATCTAGAATTCTGAGACACAACAAATCATCCACATCAAAACAAGATGCTAGTCACGAAGAAGTGCTCAGGAAAGAACGTGAGGCCTGAATATTGTCTTTTCCCGCCACTGAGCTGAGGGAGACAGGCTGCAAAAGGACGAAAATCTCTGCCAAGCTAAAGTGAACGTAGTATGGATTTAGACCCTTGAATGAAACTTAGCTTTTATTTACGGCTTACTCTGCTCCTTTTTCCTGTACGTCTTATAAGACATCTAAGAATTCTGAAAGATTAAGAGACAGGTGGGAGGACTTTTGCGCCTGGCTGTGTGTGGGAGAGTGTGGGGGTTGGGTCTTGCATGGTAGTTGTGATTTGGGTTGAAGAGTAAGAATAGGGTGGATGAGAGAGAGAGAGAGAGAGAGAGAGAGAGAGAGAGAGAGAGAGAGAGAGAGAGGGCTAGATCAGCTTGGACTGGGTTAGTTTGGCCTGCTGAATAAGACATGGTTACGTAAAAAAAAAAAAAAAATAGGAGTAAGAAGGGGCACTCAGAGAGGATGACACCCAACCCTTCACTCTTGCACTAAGTTTGGCCCAAATATGATAAAAATAGAGGTGATCTTGTCTGACCTTTAACCTTTCCTTATGACCTTGCTCTCTGATTGACATCTCTCAAAATAGAATTCCCTTTATCCTTGTTTTATCCACAACCCTTCCACAATGTTGGCCTACATATGTTAAAAAAATGATTCAATCAGCCTTTGCCGTGTGACCCTGACCTTTGATCAACAACCCTTCCACAAACGTTGGTCTAAATCAGGGTAATGCTGTGTGAGTTATTCTGGTAACAAACAGACACACTTTGATCCTGCCCTGTGACCATGACCTTTGACCAATTGTTCTAAAAAATTATACATATAGTGGGGGCGCTCACCACTCAGTCGATGTAGTGCTGCCCTTCGGTGACTGCTCTTTCCTCTCTTCCTTCTTTCCTTCCTCTTCTGTCTTTACTTCATTCTTTCCTCTTC
>NC_137038.1:9570399-9577899 GCF_032717465.1 Coenobita brevimanus
TACCTACCTACCCATCCACCTACCTACCTACCTACCCATCCACCTACCTACCTACCTACCCATCCACCTACCTACCTACCTACCCCCACCTAACCCATCCATCCATCAACCACTACACCTATCCACCTATTTTTTCAACTCACCTACACACTCACTTATGCTCCATCCACCTACGAATTCTCTCTCTCTCTCTCTATCCATCACACACACACACACACACACACACACACACACACACACACACACACAGACTTATGCATCTCCCACCCACTAATCCATCTCTCTCTCTCTCTCTCTCTCTCAGGTTGTGTTCCCATGGTCAGTGTTACCCTTGCGTGATGGCACCCCCTCCCCCCCTGCTCTCTCACTCTTTCACACCCCTCCCACCTCTCATCTCTCTCTCTCTCTCTCTCTCTCTCTCTTAGCTAATATTTATCTTACTTCCCTCTTATCTAATCCATTTCCTTCTCTCTCTCTCTCTCTCTCTCTCTCTCTCTCGACTGACCACTACCCTAGGCTCTCAGTACAAGCTTAGAAAAGAAAATAAAGTGGCCGGGTAGGTTAGAGAGAGAGAGAGAGAGGGGGGGGGGATAGGAAGTGGGGTGGATAGAAGAGTGAGGGAGGGAAAGGGGATGAAAGGTAGGAGAGGAGAGAGGGAGAGAAGGATAAAGGAAGGAGAGAGGGAGGAAAGAAGGGAGAGAAGGATAAGGGAGGGAGAGAAGGATAAGGGAGGGAGGGAGGGAGTAATGAAGGGAGGGTCACTAAGGTCTTTATAAGGGAGGTTACAGAAGGCCACACAGGGAGAGAGAGAGAGGGAGGGAGGGAGGGAGAGGGGAAAGGGAGAGGGTGAGGGAGAGAGGAAGGGAGGGAGAGTGAGAAGCATGGAGGAAGGAGAGAGAGAGAGGGAGAGAGCAGAGGTGGGAACAAGAGGGAGGGAGAAGGAGAGGAGAGAGGGAGGAAAACGAGGAGGGAAGGAAGAAAAGGAAGAAGGATGGAGGAGGGGAGATAAAAAAGGTAGAAAGGGGGGGGGAGTAAGGGAAGAAAACAAGGAGTGAGAAAGGAAGAGGAGGGAGAAGGGATAGGAAGAAGGAGGGGAGAGAGAGAGAGAGAGAGAGAGAGAGAGAGAGAGAGAGAGAGAGAGAGAGGTGGAGAATGATAAAGAGGTCCAATTATAGATAAGGCGGGGGTAACATCATTAATAAAGGACAAACAAAGGCGCAGATAAAATATAAAGCCAGAGAGAGAACAGATAAATAACAACCCATAACAACCATAACATAAATAACAATCAATAACAACCACAACATAAATAACAACAATAACCATAAACAGAACGCCAGGGCCCAACATGCAGTTCCTTTTAATTCAATCGTCCTATTTCTTACTGTACGGCAGCTGGAAAAAGCCTGTCCCCCTATAAAAGCATATTTAAATCCGCTAGATCCGGAATTTTATATGGATCCGCGCCAAACTGTACACATTCGTAGATACCACCATCTTAAATATGCCTGATTTTTTTCATCAAGATCCATGCAATAACCACTGAAAATTTTACGAAAATGTCGAAAAACGCCCTATCTAGCAATGTTAAAAGAAGTGAGAAAAAAAAAATCCTGGATCCGCACCTCTATCCGGATCCGCACCAAATTTAATGGAGTCTATTCTGGTCCAAGGCCCATTCTTCTATTAAATTTCGTGGAAATCCATCCAGTAGTTTTTGTGTAATCTTGCTCACAAACCAACCAACCAACAAACGGAAAGGGGTGAAAACATAACCTCCTTGGTGGAGGTAATAATCGTAACAACCAATAACAACAGTAATAACCATACTGTACATAATAACCGATAACAATTACAATCGATCTACTGTAATTACCTATCCGCCAACCTCCGTCAATGGACAGAGCGGATTGGTTGTAAGAACGACCTTCAGTTCCCTCCCTACCCCCCAAAAGGATGATGATGGGAGGGACAACTTCAGCCTGCAGTCTACCGGGTTTGCGTTCCATTTACATCCGCTTTCACTTCCGGGAGGGCCTCTAAAGTGAATAAAATCGTTTGGGAGTACCACGGAGAGAGAGAGAGAGAGAGAGAGAGAGAGAGAGAGTACCGAAAGTGTCGCAGAGAGAGGGGGAGAAATAAACTAACAACAACAACAATAATTATAAGGTATTCAGAAAGCGTGTGCCTCCGCCAACGCTAACAGAATATATGATTTATTGCTGTCATTCCTCTTTCTTACCAGACGAACACTTTTACAGTTTCTCAGACTCAATTAATTCTACGGTCCTAGTTTACCTTCTTACAAATTTTCACAGAGCGCGTACCTCTGTCAACATCACTAAAGCTGATGACTTCCTGTATCCGGGTCAACCTCAGAATCTAATTAACTCTTACCTGATCCACTGCTCACCTGGCCACCACATTAAATTAACTACTGATATTACCTTTTTGAGATACTTTCTACACAGACAAACAGACACGAGTAAATACATAACCTTCTGCAACTTAGTAAACGAATATAACAACAACAACAACAACAACAAAGGAAATACCACTTATCTGGTGTTATTACTAAGTGGACACCAGATGGACAGCGAGGAGGGGGGGTAAGAAATGAAGAGGGGGGAGGGGGGAGAATGGGGGGAGGGGAAGGCGCATGGAATCTGTGCTGACCAAGAATCTCCCCCCCTTCTCTCTCTCTCTCTCTCTCTCTCCATTCACACTTTCTTCCTTCCCTTTTTCGCCCCTCCCCCTCCTTCCCTCTCAAACATTCTTTTATCCTTCCTTCCCTCTTCTTCTTCCCCATCTCCTCCCCTCCTTCCCTTTCTTTATTCTGCTTCTTCCCTAATCTTTACCTTCCTTGTTCCTTCCTTATCACCCCCTCCCCTTTTTTTTTCCCCTTTCCTATTCCCCCATTCCATTTGGTTTCCTTCACTCCCTCACTCCTATTTTCCCCTCCCCTCCTCTCTCCTATCTTCCCCTCTCTTTTCCTCTCCCTCCCTTCTCTTCCTTTCCCCGACGTCTCTCCTCTCCAATCCTCTCCCTCCCCTCCCCTCCCCTCCCCCTCCTTCCTCGCCTCTTCAGATTACCCCGCTATGCCTCCCCGCCTCACGCCTCCCCCCAGGCCCTGCCACCACCACCACCCCTGCCACCTCCCCTGCCGCCACAATTGCCATCATTCCTGCCACCACCCCTGTAATCCCCTCTGCCACCACCCCTGCCATCATTCTAACAGCTGCCTCCACTTACCACCCTGCCACCTACCTCCCCACCTTCCATCCCTACCCCTACAACCTGCCATCATTGTTACTACCGCCACCACCTACCACCCTACCACCTACCCCCACCCCTATCCCCCACCATCTTCCCCCACCCCACCCCTATCCCCTACCATCTTCCCCCACCCCACCCCTATCCCCTACCATCTTCCCCCACCCCACCCCCCTCCCCCTTCCCCTTTATCTCACCAAATTTTTTCCCGTCTCTCGTAACTCACTCTCGTCTCAGTGTTTATTCCACGTTTTCTTCACCAATTTAGTCTCCCCTCCCTCCACTCACCCATCTCCCCATTTTCTTTAGCCTCTTCAATTTTTTTTTTTAACGACTTTTTTTTCAGTTTGTTTCATTATTTTTTTGTGGTACTATTTTTTGGTATCAGAGAAATCTTTATTATTATCTGTATTACTGTTTTTATAATTATCTTTCTCGCAAATTTCGTTTTCACTTGCAACAATCCTTCCTATTTCCATCTATCCGTAA
Organism: Coenobita brevimanus; assembly: GCF_032717465.1. Lineage (NCBI taxonomy): Eukaryota > Metazoa > Arthropoda > Malacostraca > Decapoda > Coenobitidae > Coenobita > Coenobita brevimanus. The sequence goes on from NC_137038.1 coordinate 9,574,162, forward strand.
ATCTATCGGCTGGGTTTTCTCTCTTCCCATCTATCATTCCGTTTGTCTATTGCCAATCTATCTCAACCTGTTAATCAAACTATATATACCTATGTAATCATGTCTCTAGTAACTTTACACTACCTATTGTACATGTGTCTATCTATCTACGTATCTATCTATCTACGTATTCTATCTACCAATCTGTCTACCCATCACTGTCTGTGGTCTGTGTTTTTGTCTTTGTATAGCTGATGTATGTATGTATGTATGTACGTACGTATATATGTATGTATGTACGTATGTATGTATGTATAATTTATATATATGCTGGTTTTAATGAGGGAAATTTAAGTGGATGGATATGTATAGGCAAACATACATCAATTAACTGTTTAATATATATCGAAAAACAGATAGATAGATAGATAGATAAATAGATATATAGATAAACAGAAAGACAGATATATTTGAAGAAACTGTGGATGACGGAAATAATGAAAGGGAAATGAAGACAAAGACAAATAGACAGATAGAGATAGACAGAGGCAGACAAACATGAGGAGAGAGAGAGAGAGAGAGAGAGAGAGAGAGAGAGAGAGAGAGAGAGAGAGATCGGTTATTATTTTAGTACAAGGACGTTCTAGGACGACTGACTTCCTCCTCCTCCTCCTTCTCTCTCTCTCTCTCTCCCTCACCTACCTACCAACGTAACTCTCAACCTTCCTACCTACCTACCCATCCACCTACCTACTACTTTATCTTCCTATACCTACCTACCTACTTACCGACTCATTCACTTAACCACCTTTCCGCTTTCTTACCCAACTAATTACCTACTTACCTACCTCCCTACCCATCATCTCGCCTACCTGCCTGTTCCTATGCACCTACCAACCTACCTACTGACTTAACTACCTACCAACAAGCCTACCTACTTACCTACCCACCTACCTACTTACTTTCCAACCTACCTACCTACCCACAAACCTACCTACTTACCTATATACCTACCTACATACCTACCCACCTACCTACTTACTTTCCAACCTACCTACCTACCCACAAACCTACCTACTTACCTATATACCTACCTACATACCTACCCACCTTCCTCATCTCTCACTCCTTCGTTCCGGAAATGACCTCTCTCTTTTCCCACAATTAGAGAGAGAGAGAGAGAGAGAGAGAGAGAGAGAGAGAGAGAGGAATGAGATAAGAAGCGAGATATTTTAGATTTCGAGATATTTTAGATTTCAATAGACAGACGTGAGAAAAATAGATATACAGTCTTAAATATAGTGATTAGATAGATAGACAGATAGATAGATAGATAGATATAGATAGATAGAGAGAGAGACAGACAGACAGACAGATAAACCGATGGGTAGAAAGACACTGTTAGACCGAGATAGACAGACAGACTGAAACAAAGATAGATATAACTACACAGACAGATAGACAGATATAGCTAAATAGATACAGACAGACAGATAGATAAAAACCCAAATACAGAAAGACTGATGGATAGATACTGATGTTGATGGAATTTGCAATATATTATGAGATACTCGAAAAAAGTAATAAATATGAATACCATGCTTACGATAAGAGATGGAGAGGACGACACACACACGAACAAACAGACATACACTGGCGCACGCACAAGCACACTCAAATGTATAGTGTGTGTGTGTGTGTGTGTGTGTGTGTGTGTGTGTGTGTGTGTGTGTGTGTGTGTGTGTGTGTGTGTTAGACAGACTCACATAAACTGTACAAATATCCACAGACAGATACTTACAGACCCACGACTTATGGAGGCTAGGTACATTAAATAGGCAGTAGGTAGGTATGTAGGTGGGTCGGCTGTGTGTTATGTAGGAAGGTAGAAAGGTGGGTAAGTAGACAGGGAAACAGGTACGCCATTCAGTTGGTAGGTAGGGAGGTAAGTACACAGATATGTATATTGGAAGACAGTTACCACCAGACAGTTTTATTTATTTATTCAATCATTTATTTATCTATTTACGGGACTACAGGAGTTTGAGAAGACAGACTACAGGAGTTTGAGAAGATAAAAAGTTAACTCTGGAAATGAATTAATGAAAATAGGGTAACTGAAGGGACCAGTATATTCCAACTTGGCGGCTATGACAAGGTTAGACTCAGAGAAAACCAGAAGGCAATCAGGAAGCGCATACCTCCGCCAACGCCGCTAAAATATATGATATACCGCAGTAATTCCTCTTTCCTATCAGATGAATACTTTACGGTCTCACACAGTCAGTTAAATCTACGCTCTTAGTCTGCCCTGCTACACAGTTTTCAGAAAGGACGTACCTCCGTCAACGTCTATAAAATTTACGATTTCTTGCATCCGGATCCGTATCCACCTCAAAATCTAATCAACTTTTCCTCAATCCACTGCCCATCTATCCACTAATTTTCAGTGAAACCCAATAACAACTTCCTGGGATATCTTGTGCACAAACACACACACACACACATGGGTGAATACGTAACTTCCTCCACCATCGTTGGCGAAGATAAGGTTAGCAATGGGACGGGGTGTGAGTCCGAGTGAGGGCAGCCAGATGGCGATATTATTCGTGGTCACCCCCTCCGGAATGAATGCGTCTGGCTGATGGGCAACAGATAATAGTATAAATAACTGATATACAGTGCATATAGCTACGGTATGTTATGCTGGCCTCCCAATCAAATAAAACCGCAGCCGAAACAGTCATGAAAAAGTGAGAAGGAACACTACGCATGAAAAAAAAAAAAAAAAAAAAGTATCTACGATGAATTTACAGGAAAGAAATATTACCAAAATGAACCTGGTAAGAGAATATCAAAAAATAAATTCTCTTGAGTGTTTTCACATTCAGAGCGGGACGGGCAGCCTTGCAGTTATATATCCACCTGACCTAAACTTGACCCTCTACCTCAAAACAGCCCCGACAACATCACTGGGCAGCTTATTTCACTCATCATCTAGTCTATTTCCACACCTGCTGCACCTAACCTTCTGAAAAGTGGAATTCTTTTAGTCCAAATCACCTGCCTTATATGCCCACTTACGGAACCTCAGTAATCGAATCCATTTAAATATCCCAGAAAGTTAAATCATCCCAGTCCCTTCAATTTTTTTCTTCGATAAGTCTTTATCTGAAGCTCCCTTACGTTAGATGATAAAAAAAAAATGGCGTACCTAAAAAAAAAAAAAAAAAAATAAGCCTACAAAAGATAGAAAAAACTGACATACAAACATTTAAAGTCAAAAAGAAATACTTAATTAAAATAATCACCAAAGGACTGGAAACATAGCCGTGAGAGAAGGCAAAATTCCCACTTAAAGGGCAGGCGGATATTTAATGGGGAGGTGGCTATTTAAAGGGCAGGTGGCCATTTCAAGAGCACCCAGTTATTTAATGGTCATGCAGCTATTTAAAGGGCAGGCAGTTAAAGGATAGGCAGCTATTTAAAGAGCAGGTGGCTATTTAATGGGCAGACGGTATTTACAAGGCAGATGGATACTTAAAAGGCAGGTGCCTGTTTAAAGGGCTGGTGGTTATTCAAGGGGTAGGCAGTTATTTAAAGCGCAGTCGGTTACTTAAAGGGCAGGCGGCTATTTAAAGGGCAGACAGCTATATAAAGGAGTAGGCAGCTATTTAAAGAGGTGGACGGCTATTTAAAGGGCAAGTAGTCAATTATAGGGCAGGCGACTATTTAAAGAGTGGGCGGCTATTTAAAAGA
>NC_137038.1:9582899-9595399 GCF_032717465.1 Coenobita brevimanus
GGTTGGGGAGAGGATGGAGGGATGTAGGAGAGAGAGAGAGGGAGGAAAATATGGGAGAGTGGGGAATGGGGAGGAAGAAATGACAGGGAAATGTATGCGATGAAAGAAGGGGGAAGAGGAGAGAGAGGAGAGGGAGGAGGGGGAGGGAGAAGAAAAAATAAAAGAATATTAAAAGAGGGGAGAGGGGGAGGAGAGGAATGGGGAGAAGGAGGGATACTTGAGTGAGGAGTGAAAGGGGGAAGAGAGGGGAAAAAAGTGAGAGAGGGAGGGAGAAAGAGGATTGGTAGTGGTGGAAATAGTGAGGGGGGGGAACGACTGAAGAATGGGGGAAGGAATTAAAGGCATGTAGCGGAGGTGAGGAAAGGTGGGAAGGGAGAGGAGAAGAGGGGGAGAGGCAGAGCGACGAGGAAGGAAACACGAGGGAAGGGGGAGAAGAACGGGAAGGAAAAGGCAGGGGAGGGGGAGGGAAAGAAATGGGAGGAGTGGAAGGAATGAAAGACAGGTAGCAAAGGTGACAGGTGGGAGGGGAAGACGGAGAGAGGGAGAGGAAGAGGGTAGGAAAGGGGATGGGAGGGGGAAGGAATAAAAGACAAGTAGCTGAGGCGAAAGGAGGAGGGAGGGAGAAGGAAAGGGGAGGGGAAATGAAAGAGAGGGGAAGAAAGTGGGATTCGAGGGGGCGAGGGAGAAGAATGAGAGGAAGGGGGAGGGGGAGGGGAAAGGGAGAGGAAGGGGAGAGTGAAGGGGAAAGAATTATGGAGGTAAATGAGGTAAGAAGAGAGGATGGAGGAAGAAAGGGGAAGGAGGTGGAAGGAATGGTAGTTAGGGTGAGAGGGAAGGAGAGAAGGGAGAAGGAATGATGAGAGGGAGGGGGAAGGGAGTGGGAAGGGAAGGGGAGGGAAGGGGTAGTGGGAATAAGGGCTCAGATAAGCTCAGTAGCCACACACAATTTGAGTAATTTAATCATGGCTGCCTTTCACTCAATGGAACTTGTCATCTCACCCTCAGCGTACGAAACACAGCCAGGGAGATTTTACACTTCTCTCCCTCCTTCCCACCTTCTCTCCCTCCTTCCCACCTTCTCTCCCTCTTCCTACGTACACAACCACGAAGATTTTCAACTTCCCTCCCTCTTCCTACGTATACTTTCTTCTCAAACACAATCATGGAGATTTTGGCCCTCTCTCTCCCTCCTCCCACCTTCTCTCCTTCTTCCTACGTACACAGTCAAGATTTTCAACTTCCCTCCCTCCTTCCCTCCCTCCTTCTTCCTACGTTAAAGTATTTCCAAACACAACTAAGGAGAATTTTAGTTTCTTTTCACTATCACTCTCTACTTCTTACTCTTCATCTTCTTAACTATAAATTATTTCCAATCACAACCAAGGAGATTCTTAACTTCCTTGACCCCCTCCAGCACTAACCACCTCCCTCTTCTTTCCTCCATCTCCTGTTTTCTCTTTCCATTTCCTTCTTTCCCTACTTTTTTTCCCCTTCTTCCTACTCCACCTTACACAGTCTAACTATTTTATTCCTTTTTATCAATTTTCTCATCCTGTATTCTTTTTCCTCTTCATTCCATTATTCTGGCTTTCTCCTCTCCTTCCCTTGTTTCCCTTCCTCTCTCCCTTTCTTCCCTTCCCCTCTCCTTTTTCTCCCTTCCCCTCCCTCTTTCTTCCCTTCCCCTCTCCCTTTTTCCCCTTCTCTCCCTTTTTTCCCTTCCCTTCTCCCTTTTTCCCCTTCCCCTCTCCCTTTTTTCCGTCCCCCTCTCCATTTTCTCCCTTCCCCTCTCCCTTTTTGCCCTTCTCTCCCTTTTTTCCATTCCTCTCTCCCTTTCGTTTTTAAATCACGTACAAACACAGCACATCATATCAGTATTTTTTTTCTGTTACTCATACTCCCTTTTCCTTCCTTTCAGTCTTTATTTTTCCTCCTCCTCCTCCTCCTTCTCTCTCTCTCTCTCTCTCTCTCTCGATATATACAATGTCCTTTTCTCTCAGTTCTTTAGGCACCAGAAAAAAAAAAAAAATAATATTTCGCGTATTAATCGCCTTACCACCAGCACTACCACTACCACCACAACCACTACCACCATCACTACTACCACCACCACAACCACGACCACTACCACCATTTCTACCACCACCACCACCACCACTACTACCATCGCTACCACAACCACCACCACATCCTACCACAACAACCACAATCTCCTCTACGACTATCTTCCTGTTTGCCTCGTACCTTCACGTCCGCCCTTACGTATGTGTTTACCGAGCACTAACCACCTAACTAGCGCTCAAGCGGTAGTTTGTGGGGGGTGTGGGGGTGGGGGTGAGTTATGTGGTCCGGTGGGGGTGGGAGAGAGAGGCGAGAGAGAGAGAGAGAGAGAGAGAGAGAGAGAGAGAGAGAGATGGTCACTCAGTATGCGAGGGGGGTGGTGGCATATCAATTAGAGTGGGTGGGGGGGGTGATTTACCGAAAGAGGGGGAGGGGGAGGGGAAGAAAAAGAAAGAAGGTAACACTGATAGAGACCTTAGCGCCTTTCTCACTCTCTCTACCAGTCTGTTTCACTATCTCTTATCTCTACTGGAGGCGTCTCTCTCTCTCTCTCTCTCTCTCGCTATCTCACTATCTCTACGCTGGCTTTACAGTCGTTTGCAGTATTGTTCTGTGTTCTCTCTCTCTTATATTCATTCACGCTAATCTCTCACTCTCATCGTTAGCTCCCTCTTTGTGTGTGTGTGTGTGTGTGTGTGTGTGTGTGTGTGTGTGTGTGTGTGTGTGTGTGTGTGTGTGTGTGTGTGTGTGTGTGTGTGTGTGTGTGTGTGTGAGAGAGAGAGAGAGAGAGAGAGACTAACTCGAGGTCTGCCTAAGTCAATGGGCCACACTCACTCACCATCCAATACCTTAAAGATAATTACTGAACAACATCCAGCACAGTGTGAAGTGTGGCAGTGTGAGGTGTGGCAGTATGGGGTGTGACAGTGTGAAGTGTGGCAGTGTGAGATGCAGCAGTGTGAAGTGTGGCAGTGTGAAGTGTGGCAGTGTGAAGTGTGGCAGTGTGAGGTGTGGCAGTGTGAGGTGTGGCAGTGTGAGGTGTGGCAGTGTGGGGTGTGGCAGTGTGAGGTGTGGCAGTGTGAAGTGTGGCAGTGTGAGATGTAGCAGTGTGAGGTGTGGCAGTGTGGGGTGTGGCAGTGTGAGGTGTGGCAGTGTGAAGTGTGGCAGTGTGAGGTGTGGCAGTGTGAGGTGTGGCAGTGTGAGATGCAGCAGTGTGGGGTGTGGCAGTGTGGGGTGTGGCAGTGTGAGGTGTGGCAGTGTGAGGTGTGGCAGTGTGAAGTGTGGCAGTGTGAGGTGTGGCAGTGTGAGGTGTGGCAGTGTGAGGTGTGGCAGTGTGAGGTGTGGCAGTGTGAGGTGTGGCAGTGTGAAGTGTGGCAGTGTGAGGTGTGACAGTGTGAAGTGTGGCAGTGTGAGATGCAGCAGTGTGAGGTGTGGCAGTGTGGGGTGTGGCAGTGTATGGTGTGGCAGTGTGAGGTGTGGCAGTGTGAGGTGTGGCAGTGTGAAGTGTGGCAGTGTGAGGTGTGGCAGTGTGAGGTGTGGCAGTGTGAGGTGTGGCAGTGTGAAGTGTGGCAGTGTGAGGTGTGGCAGTGTGAGGTGTGGCAGTGTGAGGTGTGGCAGTGTGGGGTGTGGCAGTGTGGGGTGTGGCAGGGTGGGGTGTGGCAGTGTGAGGTATGGCAGTGTGTGGTGTGGCAGTGTGAGGTGTGGCTAAGTAGTGTGTGGCTGTGTGAGAGAGTATGAGGTTTGGCAGTGTGGGCTGTGGCAATGTGGGATGTGGCTGTGTGATGTGTGGCAGTGTGAGATGTGGTATAAGGCGTGTGGCAGTATGTGGTGTGGAAGTGTATGGTGTGGCAGTGTGAGGTGTGGCAGTGTGAGGTGTGGCAGTGTGAGGTGTGGCAGTGTGAGGTGTGGCAGTGTGGGGTGTGGCAGTGTGAGGTGTGGCAGTGTGAGGAATGTGTGACGTACATTATTCCTTTACACCCATTTACTTATCTACCTCTAATCTACCCATATACCTTGCCACTAATTTACATACCTATCACCCAGTCTCCCATCCACTAATCTCCCACCCATTCCACTTCATCCACCCACCTCATCCACACCTACACGCCATCCACACACTTTAATAATCCACACACTCACCTCATGCCACCCATCTATCCATGCTTTATCCACAAACAACAATCTATCCATCTGTTCATCCATCCATCCACCTTCTTCATTAATTTACTCATAGCTCTGTATTTCTCACACATTCACTAATTCACTCACTCACCTACCTTTCTTACACTCACACTGCCTTCCATCCAAACACATTCTCGCTTATCCACACACACACACACACACACACACACACACACCTATTCACATCTCCCCATTCCTCACTATTCACACACACTCTCACCCACCCACACACCCATTCGCATCGCCCCACTCCTTACCCGCCCACCTTCTCACTCGCCCAAGGAACTCCCCCTCGCCTCAGTTCCCACATAAAGCATACTGTGTCTCCGCCTCCCCCGCCGAACACGCGCCCAATCTGATACCAACTAGACCACCCCACCCCCCTCATTGTTTTAGTGGGGTGGGTGGGTGTGTATGCCGTGATGGAGGCCCCTCTGCACCCCCCCTTTCACCCCCACCCACCTACCCACCCCCACCTTCGCTCCTTACCTTCCCTCTTCTATCTTTCGTCACTTCCTTTTCTCAAACTTTAAAGCGTAACCTTATTTGTGCTCTCTCTCTCTCTCTCTCTCTCTCTCTCTCAACTTCCATGCTGAGTTATCCATGCCAAAGGAAAATACGTGTTTCTTTTTTTTTTTTTTTCTATACGGCATAGTAGTCCTTCTAACTTTTTCCTGCCATATTCTATTGGGGGGGAGGAATTTTTCGGTGGGGAGGGGGGAATTTTGGGTGGGGGGGGCCTTCACAATTTTCAATCCTTTAGAATCACAAACACCTTAGTTACAATCCAGTCTTTAAACATATAAAAAAAATCTATACGCCCCTCACTTCAACTTGGCTCAAATGCTGGTCTTTCGTAGCTTATATCATGGAGCTCGGGGACAGAAAATGTCTATGCTATGGCTCTACATCCTCTCCGCTGCACTTCTTCGTGACTGGCATCATAGTGTTAATTTTGTTACAACTCAACGTTCCCTATGAGGAGCTGGTGATTTTAGGCCAAGTTAAAGTGAAATGAGTTTAGTTAGTCTACTGCGGTTGCTTTTAAGATTTTTATTTTGTTTATTTTTTTTACTAATCTAATATCTTTACTCCCATACTTTATTTCTGTCCTCTTTCCCTCTTCCTTTATCAATAATTCCTCCTCTTAATTTTTCTCTCAGAATTTGAGGGGAGAGGAGAGAAAGAGTACGAAGGGAGAGGAGAAACAGAATGGAGGGAAGGAGGGGTGACGGAGAAAGGGAGGGAGAAGGAAGGGTAAGGGAAACAGACAGGGAGGGGAAGGGGGTAAAAAAAGGAAGGTAGGGAAAGGGAAGGGAGGAAGGGAAGAAGGAAGGTTTGGGTGGGGGAGGGGGAGGTGTCAAAAGAGAGACGAGAGGAGGGAGGGAGGGAGGAAGGGAGGGGAGGAGATAAGTAAAGTGGATGGGAGAAGGGAGGAGGATGCAAGGGTGGCGAGAAGGAAGGAAGCTGAGAGAGGAAGGGAGGGGAGAGAAGGGTGAGATAAGATATGGGAGGGAGAATTAAAACGAGAGGGAAAGGATAGGGGAGGAGAAGACTGAAAGCAGAAGGAGATTAGCGGGGAGGAGGCTGGAAAGGATGGAGGGGGGAATGACTCAAGGAGGAGAGGGGAGGAGTATGAATGGGAAGGTAAGAAGGGAGGAGAGACTGAAAGGTAAGAAAAAAGTGGGGGAGGATAGAATGGGAGGGGAGTAGGAAATGTGAAGGGGGGAGGAGAAAATCAAAGAAAGGAAAGAGAGAGGGAAACTTGAGATAAAATACAGAAAAGGGGAAGTAGTTGGGGAGAGAAGAGGAGAGGGACGAGGAGGGAAGGGAAGAGAAGGGGAGGAAAGAAGTGAGAAGAGGAGATGAGGCAAGAGGTAGTGGAAGAAGAGGAGGGGGAAAGGGGAGAGGGGGAAGGGGGTGTGGGGGACGAGGAAGGGGATAAAAGGGACAGAGAGAAGTGGAGAGGGGAAGACAGGAAAGGGGAGAGGGGAAGGGAGGGAAGGGGAGAGGGGAAGGGAGGGAAGGGGAAGAGGGAGATTGAAAGAAGGGCAGGGGGGAAGGGAGATTATTTCTACCATTGTGAAAAGGGAGAATCTGAGTGTGTCGTGAGGTGAGGGTCAGGTGGGGGAGGGGAGGGGAGGGGGTAGGGGTGAGACAATAATGGAAAGGCGAGGAAAGGAAGATAGGGTAAGGGGGTAATAGGGATGAGAGAGAGAGAGAGAGAGAGAGAGAGAGAGAGAGAGAGAGAAAGAGAGGAGGGGGGGAAGAAAAAAACGAGAAAGTCATGGAAAGAGAGAGAAAATATGAAGACAAAGAAAAAGAGGGAAGGGGAGGGAGAGAAAGAGGTAAGGGAGGAAGACAAAGAGAAAGAGGTAAGGGAGGAAGACAAAGAGAAAGAGGTAAGGGAGGAAGACAAAGAGAAAGAAGAAGGAGGAAGACCAGTGAGGGGAAAGGGGAGGGGAAGGAGAGAAAAGCGAAGAGGGGGGGAAAATGAGGAAAACTGGTGGAAGGGAGGGGAGGGGAGGGGGAAGGGATACAGAGGGAGGGGGAAGGGGAAGAGATAAAGAGGAAGGGGGGAGGGAGAAGGAAGAAGGGGAGCCAAAAAGTTACAAGGTAGGGAAGGGTGCAGATATATTTAGAAATTTTAGTAAGTTAGTTAATAATTATAATATACTTTTGAATACTTTAAAAACAGCGTCAATACAACTCTAGAAGGAATTATTATAAGTGTTAAATAGAGCATACGGAATCTAGATAATGATTACGTGTCTTGATATTAAAGTGGGGTGAATTAATCAAACGAAATTATATAAAACAGTAAATGAAATAATGAAGGCCAAGATCATTCGGTAAATTAAGCCTGCAAAAAAACATACAACTCGAAGAAAAAAACAGACAAGCCGCCACAAAAGTAAATAAATCAATAAATAATGAAAAACACCAAACACACAAACAACCCTAACAAACAAACCAAACAAACAATCGCTTTAACGAGCAAAAATAAACCCATAACAAAAACATTAACCAAAACATACCCTGCATAATACACAAACAATATGCAAACAATATAAACAAACAAACAACCTGCTGACACAAACAAGAAACGCGTAAACAAGTAAACAACGAATAAAGGTTCGTACTCACTCTCACTGCTTATATAGTTCTCGGTTGTGTGTCGTACCTGGAATAATAATAATAATAATAATAGTAGTAGTAGTAGTAGTAGTAGTAGTAATAATAATAATTTTGAAACACCAGAAGAAAATACTGAAACAAAGGAGGAAATTTTGAAACATGTTTTATGAGAAATTCGACTAAAAATAAATATATAAATAAAAATCACATGAATCTAAGAGGCTAAATTTTGAGTGTAGGCGAAACATTTTGAAACAGGTTCCGGGTGTGTTTAATTACTAGGTGTGTTTCTAGGAAGAGAGAGAGAGAGAGAGAGAGAGAGAGAGAGAGAGAGGTGGTGTAATATCAAAGAATGTTAATGAGGTGCAATAAATCTTTTTCTCTCACTCTCTCTCACTTTTATCCCCTCCCCCTCCCCTACTATTTGCCCTACTGCTTTCTCCACTCTCATTTATTGGTTGTTACACTGTTTCATTCCCTAACTTCCTCACACCCTCTACTTTCCCACATACCGTAATCATCATCGTCATCATTGTCAGTTTCCTCTCCATCATCATCACCATCGCTATCATCTTCAGCTTTCCATCATCACCATCACCACTATCATCGTCACCTTTCTCTCCATCATCACCAACATCGTCAGCGTTCTCTCTACCATCATCACCATCATCATCAACTTTCTCTCCATCATCATCATTATTCTGAGTTAAACCAATAAGGACCACCATCATCATCATCACCACTATCATCATCATCTTTCTCTCCATCATCATCATCATCATCATTCGAAGCTAGACCAGTACGGACCAAACCCCCTCTCTACTTTCTCCACTCTGATCCATTGGTTGTTGGCTATTTTAAGCTTGCTCAGAAAATTTGTTGGTTCTCTCCATCTGTTTCTCTGCCTGCCTCTTCCTCTCACTCCATCTCCGGGGTCTGCCAGTCTGCTACCCCTGTTGTCCATCTGTTTTCTGTTTTCCATCCGTTTCTCTGTCTCTTCCTCACACTCATCTCCAGGGCTATCACTGTTACCTCCATCTGTTGACTGTTTTCTTTCAGTTATTCTTTCTCTCTTCCTCTCACTCCATCTCCGGGTTACTTCTGCCTCTGTTGTCCATCTGTTGTCTGTTTTGCCAAGACGTGACCTGCCCATATCCATCTCTTATTCTTAATTGTACTGATTATGTCTTCTACTTTCCTATGCTCTCTCATCTAAGCATCGCTCTTCTTATTCCTCCCCGTGATACCTAGAATTAACCTTTCTAATCCACCTTAAGCACTCCTAAGTTTATGTTCTGGGATTATTGTTCCACGAAAGGCACATTAATTACAGACCTCTTGTTTGAATTGTACTCTTCGATGCTAATCTTCCCACCAGACGCCCTTCCTGCCTTGTTTAAGCCTCCCTTGATTTCATTACAATTATTCAAAACCATAAAAACTGTCGTGTTTATAAATAGGCAAAACATATACCGCATACACGATACGAATTTATATATATTCTAGATCATACATGTCTTGGTATATCTTCCAATTTACCTTTATTAAGCGGTACTCAACGCGTTATAGGTATACCTGTATGTATCCTAGTCTCCTTCAAATTAATCTTGTCATGTTTACTTGCACACTCTTCCTGTTTACATCGACAGTGTTTTCATGTCTACAGTACTTCTATACCCCCCTGTTTCAATGGAGTGTTTTCATGTCTACTTCTACACCCCCTGTTCAAATCGGCAATTATTCTTCATGTCAACATAATACGATTAACTGTTGGAAAAAAATCTAAGGGTTTTCACGCAATGGCTTTTTTTCCCAACCACATCACTCAAAATTTCTGAAAACATCCTGTAAGAATCAGGCAATTACTCTGACAAATTTGTGTCTTTCACGTATATATCACCTTCATGTAGGGATATTCTGTCATTCTTTTCGAGTTTCATGGCGGCAGAATAAACCATATATATTGTTTACCCAGCGATTGAGTCCACAGCAACAAGGAAATGGAGGAGGACTGTGACATTCCACTTCCTCATAATATTTCAAAAGATTTCCCGAGACAAATCACCTTAAATAAACATACGTCATCAATTTCCAACGAGGCTGCTTCCGTGCTTTTTCTGAACCTTTGTACACATTTTTTTATCACAACATTACTACTGGTTAAACTCTATTTTTAAATCACTAGCTGCCACATAAGCATTCCCTCAATTCTGTTACTTCCTCATCTTCTTAATTTGCTAATCTTATCAGCTGAAAAAATCGTCTACTGGTCGAAAGAATAAAGTTAAAAAGACGTACTTGCACTGAAGAAATTAACAGTTTGAATTTAGTCTATTATTTAAGAACCATTAATAATTCCTTTTATTTTATTACTTTCATATCGTACACTTCCATTATACTATATAGCCAAATTCCTCCCTTCCCATGCCTCATCAGTCATATTGTATTTCCTCCACCGCCTCTAACCTCATTTCATCTATTATGCTCCCCTTACCCCTCCTCATCCCTCATACTCCCCTCTCCAACCCTCCCCTCACTCTCTTTTACCACATATAATTTCCTCTCACCCCTAATTCTGCCCCCTCCTCCTCTCTCGCTCTCCCCTCATCTCTCATACTACCTTTCACCCCTCTCCCACTCTTACCTCATCCCTCATCCTTCCCTCCCCTCATCCCCTAACCCCTCCCCTCCCCAACACCCCAGGTCAAGCCCCCAATCCCAATACCCAATACCATAAACCATCCCACTCGCTGTCCCTAGCAGTGTATACACGCGTGGAGGGCTGGGGAGGGGAGAGATTAGAGGTGGGGGGGAAGGTAGATAGGCTGCGAGAGAGAGAGAGAGAGAGAGAGAGAGAGAGAGACGTGTGTGTGTGTGTGTGTGTGTGTGTGTGTGTGTGTGTGTATGTGTGTGTGTGTGTGTGTGTGTGTGTGTGTGTGATTTAACCTTATTAGCTCAATCATTATACGCTTAGACAGTCTGGAAATTGATCAATACATTAAAAAATATATATACAATCTCTACTATTATATCTACGGCTCTTACGTAAAATATACCTGGTTCATATTCTGTAGATATAACGTTATACTTAATACGCTTGTGGCTTCAGTATAACCCCGACCATACCTGTCCCCTCACCCTAGGCTTGGTAGTACCGGTATGCTCATAAATATTACTCTGGTACTCGTGTGGGTAACCTGTGTTTGGATGCCTGGTTACCTGTGTTGGGATACCTCTATTTGGTTGAGAGAGAGAGAGAGAGAGAGAGAGAGAGAGAGAGAGAGAGAGAGATCTGATACAGGGCCGTAATCATTCACCACTTAAAGGAGTATACTGACGAAGCCTACAGAAGGACTTTACACACACACCCTGAGGACACCCAAGGGATTTCTGACACCTACAGGAAGGATGTACACAGAATAAGGGAAGGTAAAGCTGAAAAGATTACACAGAAGGAGTAGATCAAAGCAATAAGAGCAACTAATTAAAGTGTTCTTATTGTTCTAACTTTAAAAATCAGAAACCCGGGGTCTTTAAAAAAAAATGTACGTGAATTTAAGAATGTTCAGAAGAGGCTGGAAAGATATATACCGTATGTTAGATATCACAAGGAAGGTAGGAGGTTTTTGGACGAGGAAACAGACAAAAGGAGACGAACACCAAATTAAAAAGCATAAAGGGACATGAGCAGTCACGCCTTTCAGAGAGATAACAGGTGAAGAGTGAGGGAATGAGAGTGGCACCGCCTGAGATGAAGGGAAAGGAGCAGGCAGGCAGAGAACAAGATGGAGAGATGAAATTGGCGGATTTGCTGTTACAGTCTCACGGTTAATAGGTCACAGAGGAGAAAAATGGGAGTGGACTGCCTCTTGATGATGATGATTATGATGATGATGATGATGGGCTTTCCTGCTGCCGTGGACTATCTCAGGTTGATGATGTGATGATGATGGTGATGATGATGATGATGATGACGATGGTATATGAAAATTAGCACTCCAAACCAATCACTGAAAGGCTAACAATGAAAAGCTAAGTGTATAAATTCACATTCAAAGGACAAAAATAACATCTCAAAATTTATACTGTACTGAACTATCGGATATTATTTAAAGCGAAAGCAAAACTAAAAAATTAAATTATAAGTAAAAATCTATCACTCAAAAGTCCAAAATCAAGTTATGAGGAAAATTCTATCACTCAAAAGGTAATGCTGAATAACTACCCTCAGTTTCTAATACTGAAAACACAACACCCAAAATTCCTATAACAATTTCCTTACTCAATTTTAACAAGCTAATTGAAATGGGTGGGATAAAAAAAAAAAACAACAACTAAATAGTACTGGGAAAACTATCATAAACTATCATTACAGTAAAGAACCCAGGGAAAAAAAAAAAAAAAAAAAAACTAACTAATGGGGTATTGGCTAACCCTCTGAATCCGGTGACGTAGTTTACTATTAGTAGTAGTATTACCATTATTATTATTATTATTATTATTATTACGGTATTTTATTATTATTATCATTATTATTATTTTCAGTTCCTTGATGGTATTTTTAAAGCTCAACTTGGATGTCTTGCAGTGAAAAGGGTTAAAAATGACTATCTTCCACCTCCAGTCAGGAAACTCTCCTTGATAGTACAAAGTCGCTTGGAGGCAACAAGAGAAACCAATAAGACGTCCTCGGAAAGAAGAGGTTAAAAAGAACACGAGGCTGATCCCTGGCTAGAACAGAGAAGAGCTTGATCATTTGAGTTTCGTTAAATCAGTCGTCAAATATTCCACGCCTCACCGGTATGTCATCAAAACACCCCATTAACACCATCACACCAGTTCTCAATGAGACGGCTCCAGCCTGTATTTAGAGCACGGCCCTTACGGTATTAACGCCCAAGTGGTGACGTGTGAAGCTGTGTACGTCATCTATTGTGCAATGGTGGACTTCTAGGTTACTGGTACTGGAATGTCTAACCTACACGCAGTCACACACACACACACACACACACACACACACACACACACACACACACACACACACACACACACACCTTCACTGGAAAACTTACATAAGAGGTCAAACATTAAAATCATGGCGTACCTTGGAATAATACAATATC
>NC_137038.1:9602899-9622899 GCF_032717465.1 Coenobita brevimanus
TCAGGTATAATTATTCCCCTGTACAAATGAAAAGAGGAAAAAGAAGTGTGTGGTAATCACAGGGGCATTTGTCTTCTTAGTGTAACAGAAAAAGTATATGGTAGGAGACTTTTTGACAGAGTTAGGGAAACAACAGTGGAATTAGTTGGAGAAGAACAGGAAGGTTTTAGGAATGGAAGAGGTTGTGTAGATCAGATATTCATTCTTATATCTTTAGTGGAGAAGTTTCTAGAGAAGGGAAGGAAGTTGTATGCGGCTTTCATGGATTTGGAAAAAGCCAGGGTGGATAGACATGGAATGTGGAAAGTATTAAGAATATATGGAGTAAAGGAGAAGTTGTTGAATGCCGTGAAGAGTATGTATGAGTGTGCTACGGCTGCAGTGTGTGTGTGGACAGTGAACTGAGTGAATTTTTCTATTTGAAGGTTGGATTGAAATAGAGATGTGTCATGTCTCCAAGGCTGTTCAATCTGTATATGGATGGGGGTTAGAAACAAGGTAGGGCCGTGGATGTTGGAGCGGCCCTGATGAGAGAGGGCAGTGTGTGGAAACTCCCTGTACTGTTGTTGGCAGATGATACTGTGTTGTTAAGTGAAGACGACGAGGAGCTGCAAGGCTTGGTGAATGAGTCTGGGGAAGTGTGTAAGAAACGGAATCTAAAGGTGAATGTGGGGAAGAGTAAAGTTATGGTCTTCGAGAGAAATGAAGTCAGATAATGTACAGTGAGGTTGGATGAGGAGGAAATGGAAAATGTGAGTGCGTTTAAGTACTTGGGTAGTGTGATGAGTAAGGATGGAAGTTTGGAGGGTGAAGTGCTTGAAAGGGTACAACAAGGAAGAAAGGTTGTTGGTTCTTTGAAAGCAGTGATAAGAAACAGGGAAGTGAGCATGGAAGTAAAAAAAATAAAATAAAATAAAATAAAAGTCGCTGCATGACAGTATTGTGATACCAACTCTAACGTACGGAAATGAAGCTTGGACCTTGTTGGAGGGACACAAGTCAGAAGTGAGAACAGTGGAAATGAGTTATGTGAGAGGAGCATGTGGAGTCGCATGAAGAGACAGACTGACAAACGAGGAAGTGAAGGAGCGTTGTGGTGTGGATGTGAATGTGATAGAAAGCGTTAGGAGAAATACACTGAAGTGGTTTGGCCATATGGAGAGGATGGAGAGCGGGAGACTGACGAGGAGAGTGTATGAGTGAAGAGGAAGGGGGGTAGAGAGAGGGGAAGGCCAAGGATGAGATGGAGGGATGGAGTGGAGAGGTATATGAGAGAGGGAGGTATGAGCTGGGAGCAGGGCAGTGAAATGGCGGGGGACACAGGGCGACATGGAGGCGATTTGTTTGTGGCCACCCCTTACGGAATTAAGGCGTGTGGCAATAGACAGATTGATAGAATTTTCGCCACTTCATTTGTATTCTCATTTTATTTCCACTAACTTCTTAATTACAATAACTCAACATTTTATCATCTTTGCACTTAATTCCCAGCTAACATGGCAGTACCAGATTAATTTCAATTCATTCCAATTTCCTGTATTTCATTTCCAGTTTCTTGCGATCAATTTATTCCAATATCCTGCATTCAATTTATTCCAATTGTCTTAAATCTCCGGACGATTTTAATTAACTCAGATTTTTTAAAATTAGAGGTTAGGTAACAGTACAACCTGCAAGAACCCTTTCACTATTGGCAAGTCGTTCTAGGTCTTCTGAATTTCTATCTTGATTTTGAAAGTAACACCAGTACGTTCCTCTAGGTCTTCAAATTTTCTAGGTATTTTAATTCTGAAAGTAACCCCCTCAGTACAACGACGCATTATATATTTTACTACCGCTACCCTCAGCTGATGAAGATAAAGAATGGCTACACAGTGAACGGATTAATTTTAGCTGTTCTTCCTGTTGTCAGAAAATTTGGGTGAGAAAAGACCGTAGAATTTTACAGTCCTGCCTTGGTATATGTTTGTGTGTATGTATGTATGTGTTAATAGGTAAATATGAATCAGTATGTATCTGTGTTCGTATGTGTGTGCATGTACCGGTATGTGTGTAAGTATGTATGTATGTATGTGTTTAAGTATGTATCTGTGTCTGTCTATGTATTTGTCTGTCTGTTTGTACGTATGTGTACATGTATGTATGTATGTACTGTTCTGCATGTACTGTATGTACGACTGTGTATGTATATATGTAACTAGAAATCACAGCAGTCACAGACCTAACACCTTCTATCCAGCGACTTATTTTCTCTATTTTCTTCAGCTGAGGGGAGACTTGTAATGAAGGGGTTAATGAAGGCTGTTTCTTACCCCTCCATGAGAGAGAGAGAGAGAGAGAGAGAGAGAAAGAGAGAGAGAGAGAGAGAGAGAGAGAGAGAGAGAGAGAGAGAGAGAGAGACCGCTACTAGAGCTGTACTCTGAGAGGCTTAATCATCCCATTTTCCCCATTTCCCAATTCCTCCCCATTTTAACACCCCATTATTTCTACGTTTCTGATCCTCCATTTCCCATGTTCTCCCCATTCCCCTCTCACATTTTCCCCATTTCTCATCACCCATTTCCAAATTTCTCCCCATTCAATCTTTATTTCCCCAATATTTTCCCGTTGCTCATCACCCATTTTCCATTTTCTCCCCATTCGCCTCCCCATTTTTCATTTCTCATCATCCATTTTTCATTTTTCTTTTACAATTCCCTTTTTATTCGCCCAATATTTTCCCATTTCTCATCACCCATTTCCAATTTTCTTCCCATTCCCCTCCCCATTTTTCCACTTTTCTTATCCTTCATTTTTCAATTTCTCCCCATTCTTCATCATCCATTTCCCAATTTCTCCCCCATTCTTCATCACCCATTTCCCAATTTCTCCCCATTCTTCATCACCCATTTCCCAATTTCTCCTCCATTCTTCATCACCCATTTCCCAATTTCTCCCCCATTCTTCATCACCCATTTCCCAACTTCTCGCCCATTCTTCAACTATTTCCCAACCTCCCCATTTTTCATCACCCATTTCCCAATTTATCCCCATTCTTTTTAACCCATTTCCCAATTTATCCCCATTCTTTTTAACCCATTTCCCAATTTATCCCCATTCTTTTTAACCCATTTCCCAATTATATCCCCATTCTTTTTAACCCATTTCCCAATTTATCCCCATTCTTTTGAACCCATTTCCCAATTTATCCCCCATTCTGCACCATCCATTTCCCAATTTCACAACCATTCTTCATCACCCATTTCTCAATTTCTCACCGATTCTTCAACTATTTCCCAATCTTCTTCATCACCCATTTCAAGTCTCCACATTCGCCTCCCCAATTTTCCCCATTTCTCATCACCCCACTTTCTTACCATTTTCCAATTTCTCATCACCCATTCACATTAACCCATTTCTCATCACCCATTTCCCAATTTCTCCCCATTCGCGTTTTTAATTGACCCGCCCATTTTCTCCCTCCCTCCGTTTTCTTTCATTAAGGGCGGACTAAAGCAGGCAGGCATCGGAGGGAATAAACCCATTTGACGTTTTTATGTTTCCCGCATGACCCGTAAATATGCGAGTTTTTTCTCTCCTTTATTTTCTCACCTTTTTTTACTATTTTCTTTCTTTTTTTTTATTTGGCATACCAAGGGAGGCTGTAAGTAATTAGTAAAGAGGGAGGGGACGGGAGGGGGAGAGGGATGAGGAGGGGGATGTGGGGGTGAGGGATGAGGGAGAGGGAGCGTAGGGAAAGGAGAGGGGAGAGGAGGGGAGGGGAGAGGGAAGAAGGAGGAAGAGGACAGGGGGAGGGGAAGCAGCATGGAAAAACAGAAGACAAGAGGAGAGGATGGAAGGAAAGTCAGGGAGAAGGAATAGGAGGCGGGAAAGGGAGAGAAAACAAAAACAAGTATTGAGTGGAGGTGCGTAAGAGGGGAGGAAAGAAGAGGGGAAAAGGATGAGGGGACAGGGAGAGAGTTGATGGAGAGAAAGGAAGAGGGAAGAGCAGAAAGGAAGAGGAGAGGAGGAAAACAAGAAAGAAACGGAGATTAGGAAGGAAGAATGAAAAAGAGGAGAGGAAGAGAGAATGTAAGAGAGGCAAGAAGGGAGGTGGAGAGAAGAAAGGGGAGAAGCGAGAAGAGAAAGGAGAGAAATGAATGATGAGAGGAGAGGAGAGAGGGGGGGTAGGGGAGGAAAGAGGAGAGATGAGAAAAGGGAAGGGGAAATAGGACGAAACAGACAGGAAATGGGGAGGGAAAGATGTAAATGAAGAGAATAAAGGAATGGGGAGTGGAGAGAGATGGGGAGGGAAAGGACAGGGGGGTAAGGAGAGGAGAGGGGGGGGAGAGAGAGAGAGAGAAATCAGAAGGGACAGAGAATGAACACAAGGGGAAGGGGAAAGGAAGGGAAAAGAAAGGAGAGGAGGAAAGAGGAAAGAAGGGGAGGGGAGAGGAGGTAAACAGGGGAAAGGGGCGGGAAGAAGTTGAGAAAGAGGGAAAACAATATTAGAAGTAGTGGAAAGGAAAGGAATTTGCAGGTGGAGGAGGAGGAGGAGGAGGAAGAGGAAGAGGAGGAGGAGATATATAAGGGATGAAGAGGGGAGATGAGGAAGGGGGAGGAAGTCGACGGAGAGAGGAGGGAAAGTGGAGAGACGAAATCAGGGAGAGAGAGAGAGAGAGAGAGAGAGAGAGAGAGAGAGAGAGAGAATTTCAACTCCTCAAAAGATAATGATCCAAGTCCACCACAAAAGCCTCTCTGTCACAAACTCCCACACAAGCCAATATCCCACAAAGCGCAGAACCCGCGCAAGTAATGCACAGTTAAAAGATTACACTGTGAAGGTGAGACTACGTAAACTGGACCACTGTGCCATACGATTCTGGGCCGCATTGTCGTGATTTTAGGAGGCTCCGTAACACCTCTACTTTAGCGATTTATTTTACTTGATACATCTTGATATACTTGTGCTTCTGTATTTTGCTGATATATATTTGGTATTGGGCAAGAGCTGCATAAATAACATCCATCCATTATATTCTCTCTCTCTCTCTCTCTCTCTCTCTCTCTCTCTCTCAACAGGAGTGTAGGGGTCCGGGGCTAGGCTACTCAGTCCGGACACTTAAGGCCAGGTTGACCAGCCTCGCCCGTACCTGAGTGGCATTATGTGAGCAATAAACACCAACCAACCCTTGGATCTAAACCACTATGGGTCCCATCCTTTAGAAGCACCTCGACCCACTTAACCACCAGGAAATAATAGCGTACCATATGCAATAAATAAAAAAATAAAAAAAATAATAAAGAAACTAAATAAATAAAAATTAAACTCCTAAAAAAATAAAACCATGCAAAACAGACTCCTACCTCGTACTCCAGATCGGATAGCAGTCTCCCTAACGCCTGTTCCTAAGCGATTTAATTTGCATAGTACATTTTTATTTTCTTCTACGTTACTGAGGCAAACGATGTCATTACTAGAAATACTATCAAGGCATAAAGTCCAAAATAAATCGCTTTGATAAAGATGTTACCAAGCCTCCCATGCCATCTAGAATACGGTTCATGATCTCCTTGGTTACTAGTTTCCTAATATGGAGTGTATAGTCTGGCATCCTGATATTTAGATAAAGAAAACGCGAGGTGGGAAAGAATACGTGGGAGGGTGATGTGTAGTGCTGGTCGTTACTGAGTAGTTACACACACACACACACACACACACACACACACACACACACACACACACACACACACACACAGGCCATGAACCCAGGACTATAAAGTGTAAGGGCTACACGCAACTGGCCCGCACTCAAGCACACGCACACAACTAATCACACACTCACACGCACATCAGTAAGCGCACACACACACACACACACACACACACACACACACACACACACACACACACACACCAAAAAGATAACACGGGAAATATCATGCACCAATCAAACTCTCAAATTAATCATTGCACTCAATTTCACACGCTATCAAGCGGTACATAAAGAAAACATCGGTAAATGAAAGAAAAGCATTCGGGAGCCGAATGCTAATCGCCCGCCAGAATATGCTGTTGGCCCAAGTTACAAGCGGCGTCGCCTCCAAGGGGAGTGAGTGGCGCCACCCCCGGGGGAGCCGGGCGCCAGGGCCATCCCCGGGGCGGGACAGATGGCGGTGTCCCATATCTTGATATCCTGCAGATTTCATGTTGATAGCTCGAGCCATTCATGAAATATAATGGTGCTAAAGGCGGCCGATAATAACTAGTTGACCTTTGGCAGTCATTTTGGTAACCTTGACCTTGACCCGAGTGCCCATTTTCGAACTCGTCCAAGATTTTGGCCATATCTTGATACCCTGAAAGTTTCATGTTGATAGCTCAAACCGTTCATGAGATATAATGGGAACAGATAGACACACACAGACACACACCAACAAACACACAGAGGCGGGCAAAAACATTATCTCTCCGCTTTGGTAAAGGCGGGCGATAAAAATGCACTCAATACTCTCTCTCTCTCTCTCTCTCTCATAATCACTCACGAATCTATACATATATTTACACACTAAATACCTGCCTACCTGTACATACACACACACACACACACACACACACACACACACCTCAACGCACAGACTCCACACACACACACACACACACACACACACACACACCTCAACGCACAGACTCCACACACACACACACACACACACACACACACACACACACTAACGAAGCAACACACTCACCAAATGGACGTAAAAGCGAAATAAATTATTATTGAGAGATGGAGACGAGAGGAAAAAGAACAGGACAAAATCGCCTTTCCGTCGGGGGTTCCTAAGGGCGATAATTTGGGTCCGCCGCGAGAATAATTACATTTTTATGCAAATTATTATTACTAGGGAATATTCTCGAGTCTTTAGCCATAAGGGGGAAAATATGGGAAGTGGTGATTGTGCCTTCATTTGCCTGCATGCATGGGAATTGCTACTTTGCATATGCTACCCTCCTGCATGCATAAACGTAGTACTGCCCCTTTGCAATGTAGTTTTTTTCTGCTTCTTTGTACATCTTATTTGTAGTTTTTTTCCCCTTAACTGGCCTTTGCAATGTAGCTTTTTCTGGTTTCTTTTTACATCTCTTTTGCAGTTTTTTTTCTTCTTTTTAACTGGTCTTTGCAATGTAGCTTTACTTCTTCTTTTTATATCTTTGTCATTGTTTTTCTTTTCATTTTTGTTGGTCTCTGCGTTTTCTTTATTTCTTCTAATAATTCTTTTTATTTTGTATATTTCTCTTCTTATTAGTGGCTTGTGTTATTCCTATTTTGTAGTATTTTTATTTACCTTTCTGTAGTCCTCAATGTATTTTTTTCCGATCTCTACTTTATTTTGCAATTTTTTCATTTTTCGTTATTACTGGCTTGCGTTATTTCCATATATTTTTATTTATCATTTTCTAGTTTTTTAAGTGATTTTTTTTTTAGTCTCTAGTTTTGCAAAGAATTATGTCTTCTTTTCTTTCAAGAGTGGTAGATGATGGCGACCATCATCCTCTCACTTGATGTAGTGCTGCCTACTTCTTCCTTAGCCTTTATCATTCTTATCCTGTGCCTGCCCTTCTCTCTTCCTATTTCTCCCATCTTTCCTGTCACTACTTATTGCTTTTCTTTCCTTTACAGGTGGCTTTACATTGAGTGACAAGCCAAATGGTTTCCTGTAAGCCAAGAAACCATGTACAACGCTGAGTGGTAAACATATGACCAAACCACGCGTGCTCCCTACGTGTCAACAAATAACTCAGAGTCTAATGGCCACCCCTTACGGGATTATGGCGTCTGGCAATAGTTAGACAGATTTTTCTTGAACTGTATTATCCTTTTTTTTTTTTTTTTTTTTTTTAAGGCTGTTTATTTACTATGTTATATATTTTACTGGTAGCCTTTTTACATGTTCGTTTTGTAATTTTTCTTTTTCTGCAACTTCATCCTCCTTTTTTAAATGTACCTCCTCTTTATTTTCAAACGTTCTCCCCCTATTTCTAAATGTACTTCCTCTTTATTTTCAAATGTCCTTCCTCTATTTTCAAACGTACGTCCCTTTATTTTCCAATGTACTTCCTCTATTTTTTAATGTACTTCCTCTATTTTCAAATGTACTTCCTCTATTTTTAAATGCACTATACTTCCTCTTTATTTTCAAATGTACTAGCTCTTTTTTTAAATGTACTTCCTCTTTACTTTTAATTGTACTTCCTCTCTATTCAAATGTACTTCCTCTATTTTTAAATGTACTATACTTCCCCTTTATTTTCAAATGTACTAGCTCTATATTTAAATGTACTTCCTCTTTATTTTTAATTGTACTTCCTCTTTATTTTGGAGGATTTACAATATTTCTTTACCTGCCAGTTTTTATTTTACGGTGTATCTTCTTTATCACAGTGTTATTTTAAGATATTTTCCCATTCTATAGACTGTTGTCTGTGCAATATTTCTTTGTTACTATGTACCGGTAATATGCTGTATATATACATATATTTTTGTATTTTTTTACGATCCGTTCTCAACTTCATCTTTTCTTTACCTTTTTTTTTTTTTTAAGTCTCTTTCTCAAAGCCATAATTTTCTATGTAGTACAGTTCTTCAGCTTTTTTCGTTTTTTCTGGCTGTATATATATATATATATATATATATATATATATATATATATATATATACAGTAACTAAATTATATAAATATATATATATATATATATATATATATATATATATATATATATATATATATATATATATACAGTAACTAAATTATATATATATATATATATATATATATATATATATATATATATATTATTATGTTAGTTTATTAGCTACGGCAAGGCACACACACACACACACACACTAAATAGTTCCTGGCCTTCGTTTCATGCAGCACCTTACCTCTCCTTTCCCCTTCTCTTTCATCAATCTGTTTTGCTAACTAAATCTCCAAAATATATCTTCAACGAGGTCCTTTATGCAAGTGTACAAATAATTCTTCAAAAATTACGGAATGACTATGTGGCTGTAACTTACTACTTTGTCTTATACTGTGTGTCTTCGGCAGGGCACGACAAGGCAACATAAGACGAAGAAGCAGGGCAAATGCAGGACAGGAGAAGACACAGAAGACAAGGCAGGGACGGTAGGATAAGGTAGGGTAGGGTAGGGGAGGGGAGGGGAGAACAGGAGAGGGTAAGGCAGGGCAGGGCAGGGCAGGGTAGTGCAAGGAAGGTGAGTAGGGGGCTGGGCAGGGAAGGGCAAGGAAAGTATGAGGCAGGGCAGGACAGGGAAAGTACAGGGTATATGGTAAGGCAGGAACAGGGCAGGGAGAGTACGTGGCAGGGTAGGGCAGACACAGTACAGGGCAGGGTAAGGCAGGGAGAGTACGTGGCAGGGTAGGGCAGGGAGAGTACGTGGCAGGGTAGGGCAGGGAGAGTACGAGGCAGGGTAGGGCAGGGAGGGTAGGGCCAGGAAAGGAGAAGGTAGGCCAATGCAGGTAGACATGAGTACTGTGTAGGGTAGGGAGGGTAGGGTAGGGGGGAGGTAAGGGTGCGGGTGGGGGACGAGGTACGGTAGGGAGGGGTGGGGGCAGGGTAGGGGGTAGAGGGTATAGTAGGGTACAGAAGTCTACCCATAATAGCAGCGGGAAGGGCAGGATATGGGAAGGGTACAAAAATGGCACGTAGGGTAGAAAGAGGGGAGGGGAGGGGAGGGGAGGGGGAGAATGTAGGACTGAGTGGGAGGGGAGGGTAGGAATGAGTGGGAATGTAACACCAAGAAACAAGAGGAGAGGAGTGAAGTGGAATGAGGAGGAGAAAAGGAAGGAGGGTGAGAAGGAGGAGGGGAGCGAGGACAGGATAAGCGAGGAGATGGGGAAGGGGGAGGGGGAGGGGGAGGGGGGAGGGGAAGGGGAAGGAAGAGTAAAGCAGAGGAGGAGGAGGGGGTGTAAGTAGACAAGGCAAAAAATGAAGAAATGAGCAGGAAGGCAGTATTTGGGAATAAGTTAGGGGGGGAGGAGGAGGAGGAGGAGGAGGAGGAGGAGGAGGAGGAGGAGGAGGGGAAGAAAAGAAGAAGAAGAAGAGGGTGAGGTCGTGACTGGAGTGGAAGCGTGGCAATTACCCCCTCCTCCTCCCCCTCCCCCTCCTTCCCTCCCCTCTCCCATCCCCTCTTCACTTTCTCTCCCTCCCCCTCCTCTCTCTCTATACCACCCTCCTTCTCCATCTCCCTCATCTCTTCCCCCCCTCTCATTCCAATTCACTCCCCACCCCTCTCTCTCTCTTTCCCCTCCCCCTCCCTTCTCCACTCCCTCCCTTTCATTCTCTCCCATCCCTCTCCCTCATTTTCTACACCCCTCCCCCTACTTCTCCTCTCCCCCTCCCCCTCCTCTTCTTCTACTCTCTCCCCGTCCTTCCCTCTCTCCTCCTTCCCCTCCCTATCCTGTCTTTTCTCCCCCACTCTGTCTTTTTTCTCTCATCCCCTCTCCCCTTCCTCCACCCCCTCCCCTCTTTTTCCTCTTCCTTCCTTCCTTTTCTCTCTCTCCTCCCTAACTTCCTTTTCCCTCTTATTACGTTCTCTTTCCTGTTTGCTAGCTATCTATCTACCTATTTATAATTATCTCAAACTTACCACAATTTTCTATCTACCTGTCAATCCATATATAATTATACCTGTATCTATGAGTACCTACCTACCTACCTACCTACCTATCTAACAAGACTATAATATCAATCAAACTTTCTCCCGTCAGATTTCTCCCACAATAATGATTTCTACTTCAATTTTCACATCTACTTTCCTCCCCAAAATCACTCACCCTTCCATTCTATTATCTATGTATTCTATCTATCATTCATCTATTACCTAAGCTTCTGACAGCCAGCCCTCCTTTCCAAACCCTCTTCCCATTTTCTGTTGCCTCTTGTGTCCGTTTTCTTTATTAACAGGGGATACTAAAGGTTTACTGTGTGAGAGTAGCATGTAATATTGGGAGTTGATTAAATTGGAGAGAGAGAGAGAGAGAGAGAGAGAGAGAGAGAGAGAGAGAGAGAGAGAGAGAGAGAGAGAGAGAGAGAGAGTGTGTGTGTGTGTGTGTGTGTGTGTGTGTGTGTGTGTGTGTGTGTTTCTCTCTCTCTCTCTCTCTCTCAATCTTGACAATTTAAATCGAAAATGACCAGCCTCACGCGCCCCTGAGTAGCAATACGTAAGCAATAAGGCTCAATCTCGCCTGGAATATTAACTCTTCCTGACCGCCATTCGGCTGGACCGTCTTGACCCACTTGAATACAGCGCTACATCAAGTGAATGGATGGTTGCTATTTGTTATAAGCTTACCAAAGTCTAGTAAATGGTTTCTCGGATAACAGTAAGTGTAGAATAACTTGAAAATACAGTGCTACGTCGAGTGAGTGGATGGTCAACGCCCCCCACCTACCACCCATCACTCTGTTCTCGTGGGGAAGGGGTCAACCGGTTCGGATATTGCATTTTCTTTAATTAACTTTAACCTCTGTCACCCCAACCTCTCTCACTTTATTTTCTTCCTTTTTTTTATTAATGTGTATTATTTATTTTACCGTTATCCTCCTTTTATGCATCTCTGTCTCTATTTCTGAACTCTCGATGATGATGATGATGATGATGATGATGATGATGATGATGATGATGATGGTGATGATGATGATGATGACTGATAATATGATGATAATGATGATAAAATACCAATGCGTTTCCTAATCTTTCGTCCTTTTCAGCTCACTACACACCCAATAAGGCGTGAATCATTCCATCCTGACAGCACTGTACTTCATTCGTTATCTCTCTCTCAGCTTAATAAAATCGTCTGACGGTAGCAAACAGAGAACGAAGAGAGAGAGAAAAAAAATCTACAGGTATATTTAATTGTCAGCGCCTAAACAAACATTAAATTCTCTCAAACAAATATTATTTTTATTTTTTCCCCCTTTTCAATTTCAGCTTACTATTTTTCCCACCTCTTCCCTTCCCAGCGAGTTCCTGTTGCATTCCTCTCTTGACTCACTTCCTATTTTGCTCCTCTGCATCACTACATTTACCTGTGTGTGTGTGTGTGTGTGTGTGTGTGTGTGTGTGTGTGTGTGTGTGTGTGTGTGTGTGTGTGTGTGTGTGTGGTTAGATGCTCAACAACATACCGGTATTCATTATTTCCTGGCTTTCCTTTCCATTCTGAGTATGTTATTTTATACGCTAGGTTGTCTGTCTGTCTGTTTACTTTAATTCTCTATGTCTGTCTATCTCTCTATCTATCTATCTGCCTGTCGACTGTATCTATCCATATGTATCTCTATTTATCTATAAATCTACCTCAATGTCTACTGAATCTATTTATCCATACACACACACACACAAATATTATATATATATATATATATATATATATATATATATATATATATATATATATATATATATATATATATATATATATATATATATATATATTGATTAACAAGTATCTACTCTCAGTTCATAGAAAGTGGCCCAAAATTGCCATCTCTCCATCTTCATTGCCGAAACTGTGATAGATTACCACTAGAATATGATGCTAGTCACGAAGAAGTGTTCGGAGAAATATGTAAAGCCGCAGTACTGTCTTTTCTGCCACCGAGCTACGTGAAATAAGCTACAAAAGGACGAAACTCTAGGCCAAGTTAAAATGAAAGCACCATATATAAATTAACCCCATCTCGCCAATTCACGCCTCCCTCCCTCATGTATCCCACTCCTCCTCCTCTCCTTCTTTACATCTCATTCTCAGTCTTCCTCTCCCTCTTTATACCTCATCCTCAGTCTTCCCCTCCTCATTCTTCTCATACTTTTATTATTTAGTTTCCTTCCTGTGTCTTCCTTCCTCTTATTCCTTTTCTTCACACTTTCTTCGCTCCATGCATTATAAAATTTTCTTACGTTTTCCTTAATATTTCTTTTTTCCTTTGTTTACGTATCTTTTTAACGCTTGTCATTATTTTTCTGATTTATTTTCTCACGTGTTTTTTCTCTCTTTCTTCTATCTTTATTTTTTTCTAATTATTGTCACTTTATTTCCTTATTTATCTCGTATCGTTCTCTTTAGACATTATTTCTTTGCTTATTTCTGTATTATTTTCGTTTTCTTCTTTTATTTTTACTGTTTTAATTTTCTTTATCTTTATTATTTTCTTTATCTGTTTTTATCCCCATCTCTGTCCCTTAGACGCAGGCGTGCACACATACTCATAAACTGTGTGCGGATTATACACGGCTTGGTATACACACACGTACACGCACACAAATATCATACATAAGCAAACATACACAAACACTCAAAGAATAGCACCTGCACACACACACACACACACACACACACACACACACACACACACACACACACACACACACGTCAGAGGGTGGGGCAAGGCTGGAAATGATGACGGTTTGACCACCACACATATGAGTTCATTCTTCTTGGAACACACGCACACACTCACACCTACACACACACACACACACACACACACATACCTAGCCTACATACATACAGATTCATTCATCTGAAAAATAATCTTTCTTCACTACCTAGACTTACACATGCGCGCATACATACAAACATACATACATACATACATGCATGCATACATAGTACATAAAAAGATTCCTTCCGCTTTACACATACATACAAATATACATATGCATTTATACATTAATGCACAATCATTCCTTCTTCCTTACAAACACAGACACACATATATACATGCATACATACATAACTCAAATACTTTTTTCTGCTTACACACACACACACACACACACACACACACACACACACACACACACACACACGCACGCACACACACACACACACACACACACACACACACACACACACACACACACACACACACACACACACACACGCACACCGCCTAAGGAAGTTCCCAAGCGCTTGCATTGAGAGCCGTGTCTTTCCTTGGTCGTGGGAAGCCATTTTTTTTCTTTTATTTTCTTTTTTGTTTTGTTTTGTTTTTTTCTACCCTGAGGTCAAAGAAGAGACGACCTAACTCGAACTGACCACTGGTAGAAAGTTGGGTGTGGTGGGAGGGGGGGTAGATGATGACTGGGTAGATAGATAGATGGTAGATAGACATTCAGATAGCAGGGTAGAGGCAGGGAGACTGGAGAGAAATTTTGGATTGCGTTGGGTTGGGTCGGGTCGGGGTGGGGTGGGGTGGGGTGGGGTGGGTTGGGTTGGGTTGGGTTGGGTTGGGTTGGGTTGGGTTGGGTTGGGTCGAGTCGGGTGGGTCGGGTTGGGTCGGGTCGGGTTGGGTCGGGTCGGGTCGGGTCGGGTTGGGTTGGGATGGGTTGGGCTGGGTTACGTGAGGTGAAGTGAGGTTACGGTAGGTAAGGTAAGGTAAGGTAAGGTAAGGCAAGGCAAGGGAAGGTAAGGTATGGTAAGGTAGGTAAGGTAAGGTAAAGTAAGGTTGATATGGTAGGTACGTTAGGTAAGGTAAGGTAAGGTAAGGTAGGTAAGGTAAGGTAAGGTTGATATGGTAGGTACGTTAGGTAAGGTAAGGTAAGGTAAGGCTGATATGGTAGGTACAGTAGGTAAGGTAAGGTAAGGTAAGGTAGGTAAGGTAAGGTTGATATGGTAGGTACAGTAGGTAAGGTAAGGTAAGGTAAGGTTGATATGGTAGGTACAGTAGGTAAGGTAAGGTAAGGTAAGGTTGATATGGTAGGTACAGTAGGTAAGGTAAGGTTGATATGGTAGGTACGTTAGGTTCGGTAAGGTAAGGTAGGTAAGGTTAGGTTAGGGTGCTACGTTGGGTTGAGTTGGGGTAGATGAGGTGGTGGGGGAGTTGAAAGGCTGGGAGGTAGTAGGTAAGGCTATATTAGAACGGTAGATGGACAGTTAGCTAGTTTGGTAAAGACACGAAGATCAGGGAGAAATTTTGACTTCAGTTACACGAATACTAGGGAAAAAATAATGAGAGAGAGAGAGAGAGAGAGAGAGAGAGAGAGAGAGAGAGAGAGAGAGAGAGAGAGAGAGAGAGAGAGAGAGAAATACCAAATCAGTACCATTATAGCAGAAAATACTGAAGCAACCAAACTCCCCTGCAAAGTTGGTATTATTAACAGAATGGCATTGTTGGCTGGAAAGTAAATGGCAGGGTAGGTAACAAGGCACTCTGTCCACGTTTTCTGTTTACCCCCGAGTTCATTTATTTTCTTTATTAAGGGATGACTTTTTCGTTTTGGAATTATACTTTTGCGTACTATTTTTCTTTTATTTATCACTTTATTTGATAGTTTTTTATTTTTTACATTTCGTTTATTTAGGTGTGATTTATTTTGGATTTTGTTTTTGAGTTCTAGTTTTCATTTATTCATTTATTATCTCTTTTGGTAATGAAGCACACACACACACACACACACACACACACACACACACACACACACACACACACACACACACACACACACACTAAACCCTCCACGTTCCATTATTTTTCATTCTATTACTTTTTAAACTTTTGTACTTTTTCTTTTTCCATTTATTATTCACAAAGAAAGCCATCCATCCATCTATCTCTATCTATCTATCTGTCTATCTCACTATCTATCTATGTAACCAACGCATCATGTGAAGGGTAGCATTAAACAATAACTATAAATACATCCACACCTAAGTACATAGATAGCCATAGATAGACAGATAAAGATGTAGACAGACAGACGTACAGATAGATAAGGCAGACGTGTTGAGAGAGCGAGAGAGAGAGAGAGAGAGAGAGAGAGAGAGAGAGAGAGAGAGAGAGAGAGAGAGAGAGAGAGAGAGAACAAAAGAGCGATAAGTTAACCCATATATAGCCCTGGTTCACTATGGCACTCACTTCCACTATCTCACTCCCTCACTTTCTCCACATTTCTCTCTTTCACACATTCGCTCTATCTCCTGCTGCTATCTGTCTTGGTCTTCATTGCCTCTTTCTTATTTGGCTTTATGCTTCTCTCTCTCTCTCTCTCTCTCTCTCTCTCTCTCTCTCTCTCTCTTTAAACCTCTGTCTCAACCTAACCCTCTTCCTCTCTCTTTATTCTCTCTACTGTTTATCTGTTTATTTATCTATCTACTAACCTATCTACCTACCTCTATGTATCTATCGATCTACATACCTGTCTACCTATATTTACGTACTTATCTACCTACCACTATCTGTCTACATACGTATTCACCTATCTATCTACCTACATACCTATCCATCTATCTATTCATCTATCTATCTATCTCACCTCTTCCTACCTAATCAAATCACCTCAAACCACCATCCCCTCGTCCCACATCCTTCCCTTCTTCACAGACATCGTAAGATCGAAAATTCAGCCTCAAACAATATCCCATTCGCCCCTATAGGCACCCACACCAGCCTCCAGGTTCTTTGTTTACGTTAGTCAGCTGATCGCTCGGGCCGGCCCTCTAGCGGTGGGATGGGGAAGCTCTAAGGTAATCATATATTTAGCTTTTTTCTGGTAAATTACAGGAATGGAGCCTAATCTGCTGTGATTATCTGGCTAATATGCTTTACTGATGGATGGCGGTGAAGTTAGGACGATACCGGGTATGTGATGTTAGAAACGATTTTGATTGAAGATTATTTTTGTTTAGTTTACTCTCCTACCATTTTTTTTTTTCCTGGCTCTCTGTATCCTGTATCACCCCATCCTATGGTGGAAACAGAGGTATGGATGATGATGATGATGATGATGATGATGACGATGATAAAAATATTCCCATTATACAGACAGTATTTGATTTTTAAAAATATGTATTACTTGAAAATATAAACGATTTCGAATTGACGGAAAGTATTTTGATACTAGAAAACCATCTCCATCAAAGACTCTGATATTACAAGCTATTTCCATTAGAAGAATAGTTTAAATACCAGGTATATACCAGAAACCATCATTATATTCTACCTCATTTATATACACAGGTTATCTACTAACACAGGAATGCCAGGAATGAGAGGGAAGAATAAAGAGGAGTATTTGAGGGAGGGTGGCTTGAACTGGCTCGGAGTAGTAGTAACTGCAAACCTAAGTTCAACTCAACGTGAACACCGCCAGTAAGATTAGACCTACAACAGCGCTCTTCACAGGCTGTACTCCTCCTACCCTACCCTACCACCATCCTGGTCCTTTATTTTATTTATTTTATTTTTTTTCTCACCTTACCCTTTTCTGTCTCCTCCCGTCCTGCCTCAGCTACAGAGATTTCCATAAAGGAACAGAAAGTGATCCATACGTAATAAAAAAACTACAGTATCCGTAAGGGCGCGCGCGCGCACACACACACACACACACACACACACACACACACACACACACACACACACACACACACACATGTTCAACAAACTTCATCACACACACACACACACACACACACACACACACACACACATGTTCAACAAACTTCATCACACACACACACACACACACACACACACACACACACACACACACACACACACACACACACACACACACACACACACGCACAAACGTTCCCCCTCATCACCATCTACCCTTTCCAGCATATCCCAAACGTTTCCAACCCCACAAACGTTCCCCAGACCCTCCCCCCACTGCGGCCATCTGGTGCTGTGGTGGCTGGGCCCGGAGCGACATGAGGGAGTGCTGTTGGTAATGGTAATCATATGTTGTGGTAATTGTTCTGCCACCGCGCTAATGAACTCAAACTATACCCCCCTTCCCTCCCCCATCCATTCACTGTGCTCTATTGTATTGGCTTGGGTGGATTGGTGGGGTGGGTTAGGTTGCATTGGGTTGGGGTTGGTTAGTTTTGGGTGGACTGAGTTGCAGTAAAATAACCTGGGCTGGGTTGGGTTGGGTTGGGTTGGGTTGGGTTGGGTTAAGCTGAGTTGGGTGGGTTGGGTTGGTGTGGGTTGGGTTGGGATGGGATGGGATGGGTTGGGTTAGGTTGGGTTGGGATGGGATGGGTTGGGTTAGGTTGAGTTGGGTTGGGTTGGGATAGGGTTAGTTATGTTTGTATTAAGTCAGGTTAAGTTAGGTTATGTTAAATTAAGCACCGTAAAGGCTGGGTTGAATTGGATTGGGTTGGTTAGGGTTGGGTTGGGTTGAATTGAGCTTGGGTTAGATTAGATTAGATTAGGCTGGGTTAATTTAGGTCAAGCTAAATAAAATTTGGTTGTGCTACGTTAGATTTGAGAGAAGAACTGGTGAACAAGTGGATCTGGTGGACTGGGTGGATCAGGTGGACTTGTGGACTGGGTGGACTGGTGGACTGCTGAACTGGGAGAGATGGAAACTTAATGTAGTGGACAATTCTACTCCTATCACACTATCCTAATTAACTCAAACCATACCCACGCTTCTCTGTCTTCTACTGAATTGGGTGTACTGGGGGATGGACTGGTGGACTGATTGGACTGGGTGAATCGAGCGTACTGGCAACTGGGAGACACTGCTACTGGGAGACTATGTTTTGGGGAGCGATTTTAATAAGGACTGGGTTTGAGTAGGAGAAGGTATAGTGGATTAGGTGAACTGGGAAAAAAGATCAGTAACTGGTATAAGGGGTGGAAAAGACTGGTAGATTAGGTGAACTGGGACCGGTGGATTAGGATAACGGTGGACTGGGACTGGGTTGCACGGTGGACTGGAGATACTGCTGCTAAGGGACTGAGTGTACTGGGCATCGTAATAAGCCTACTCCTACTTCCACCAGTACACCAAGGAACCTAACCCTACCATGCACTGTACTGGGACTGGTGGACTGGGAGAGAGAATTAACTGGAGGCTAAGGAAACTGGATAAAATAACACCACACTCGTACTTTTGAACCCATCCATACGCTCTGTTCACTGTGTTCTTCTCCCCCAGATTTTCATCCTTCTGAACCACACTGTATTTCACGTAGCTGAGTGGGAAAGAGAGAGAATAATACGGCTCTAGATCCTCGCCATAGCACTTCTTCGTGACTGGCATCATATTCTAACGCTAATCTACTGTTACAGCTCAGAATTTAAGATGGAGAGATCGCAATTTTAGACCAAGTTGGAGTGAAAAGAGTACAGTTTAGGGTAGATTAGGTTAAGTCTGGTTGAATTTGGATGGATTTAATTTATAATGTTTATTTATTAACCTCTTCATATCAACGACGTATTGATCGTTCACTGGCTGACCTCAGTTATATTCATTTTATGAGAAATTTTACTAAATGAAGGAAATGAAGTAGGTTGAACTAACTTTTTCTATCTCTCTTGTATGACGGAAATGTCACATGTGAGGTATTTTCTAAAAGTAATGAGAGCAGAACCGTAAAATCTGGGTAACTATAAGACTATGTGCCCGTAGGAGAAAGACGGTACGCTATATCATCCCAGCTAAAAAAAAAAAAATAAATAAATAACACGAAATTACAAGAAATAAAGAGTTAAATAATATAGGAAATTTTACTGAGTTAATCCCCCTCCACTCTCTCTCTCTCTCTCTCTCTCTCTCTCTCTCGTGAAGGGGTTACTGCATCATGCTACTATAACAGATAATATTTCAGTAGGAGTATTTAGATAGCTGTTATCAGATATGAGAGAGTGACGGGTGACTATTCCTCTTTATTTGTGTTACTTTCCTAGATTCACTTAGCTTAGAGAGTTCCAGTAAGTCAGATATAAGCTAGACCTGATTAGTATTAGATTACATTAAAGATTAGCCAACTATGGATTAAAGATGATTAGCCAATTAGATAAGACAATTAGATTAGGATGTAAGTTCAGAGAAAGCTGATGTTAGATTATTACATTGGATAATTACACAGGTGATCAGGTTACAATGTACTGCGCCGGATTAAAGTACTGTAAAATGTGTTGTATTTAATTACGTTATACTGGATGGCAATATACACAGTGGGGTGCGTCA
>NC_137038.1:9625399-9645399 GCF_032717465.1 Coenobita brevimanus
ATGAGGTGGAGGAGGCCTTGGGGGAGTGGGGCTTGGAGTGGTATGGGAGGGAGGGAGGGAGGGAGGGAGGAAGGAAAGAAGGAAGGAAGGAAAGGTGGGAGGGAGGGAGGAAGGAAGAAAGTAAGGAAAGAAGGAAGGGAGGGAGGGAGGGAGTGGTCATGAGTCGTGATTAGAGACACTGGAAGTTCGTCTTTTTTTTCCTTCGCTCACCTTGATGAACTTTGGGATTAGACGTCTGGCGATTGATATAGAACAAAAAATGCTGATTCATGTTTAGAGATGGAAAGGCAAAATAAAATAATAATAATACTGGTAACACTTACATCAACAATAACACCAGCAACAGTAACATGAACAAAAACAGTAATAATAATAATAATAATAATCTATCTATCTATATACCTAGGCTGCTTCCCCAAAGGAAAGCACTCTTAAACAACTGCCATTCCTCCTCCACACTGCCATTTTCCTGATCTTTCAGTGCGTTCCATTCATCTTTCAATTTCTCATGATACTCTATCTTTTTATCTCTTTTATCCAACTCACTCACTTTCAAAATAATAAAAATAATTATAAATAAATAGGGTAAATATTACCTTGTGGTACGTCTAACTGGCAAGCTTCAGTGATATCTAGTTATTATTGATAACTGGAGAGAGAGAGAGAGATTAAACCATTATACAAACCCAGTAATTCCAGTCTCTTCACTAAACCAACCAGCATTTTCCCACAACATTCCTTGGCTCAAAATATTATATACTTAATTCTTCTACATTCCGGTGCTGAGAGGGGGCCTTCACGTGGTGGCACTGACATGACCGAGTGGCTTCGCTGCCTGGTTACATAAACGTCCATAAACATCTCTCAATTCCTTCCCTATCGCCCAAAAGGAAGATGGTGGACTGCAGGGGAAAG
This sequence comes from Coenobita brevimanus, assembly GCF_032717465.1. Taxonomy (NCBI): domain Eukaryota; kingdom Metazoa; phylum Arthropoda; class Malacostraca; order Decapoda; family Coenobitidae; genus Coenobita; species Coenobita brevimanus. The sequence continues at coordinate 9,626,315 of NC_137038.1, forward strand.
GTAACTGTAGTCTGCAGTCCACTGGGTACACGTTCAGATGAGCCTAGGGTTGCAATTACTACTACTATTACTACTTCCACTACTATAATTTACTACCATCAAAACCACCACCATCATCAACATTAATACTATTACCACTACTTACTACAACCACCACCATCACCACCACCACCACCACTACTACTAATACTACTACAATCTTCATCTCTTCACTACGACAGGCCTCTCCTATGCTAAATATAATAATCTGCCAGTAACGAAAAAAAGAAAAAAGAAAAAAAAAGCTACTGACGGGGTATATTTAACATTACTACTATCATTTAAAAATATCTGAAAGTTTGTCGAGATATGATTTTAGAAAGAATGAGTAATGAGTAAATGCAGGGATGAATAATGAGTTCTGAATTTCGTAGTTCTGTTAGTTTAATTCTTATTTTCCTAATCGTCACCACTCAGTTTGTAATAAGAAACTGATAAGGTATGATGATGGTGATGATGATGATGATGATGACAATTAAGACGACGATAATGATGATGAAAAAAATAATGATGGTGATGCTGACGATCTTTCACAATACAATATTTATTTAGTAATAGATCTTCAATTATTTAGATTTTCATTTCATGTCTTTCTTCCAACTTCTCAAAAGCTGAGAGATAGAGACAGATAGATAGATAGATAGATAGAGAGAGAGAGAGAGTCAATTAACAAAAACTTTTCTACGTCATGCCCATCTTCCTAATAGCAAAAAACTGGCTATTATCTCCGCATTGATATCTGTAAAATCATATACGCCAGAGTCAATACTAGGACTATCATTACCATCATCACTATCACCACAACCACCATCACACAAACCACAACCATCATCACACACACCACCACCATCATCACATACACCACCACCATCATCACACACCACCACCATCATCACACACCACCACCATCATCACATACACCACCACCATCATCACACACCACCACCATCATCACATACACCAACACCATCATCACATACATCACCACCATCATCGCATACACCACCACCATCATCACACACCACCACCATCATCACACACCACCATCATCACATACACCACCACCACCTACACCACCACCATCATCACATACACCACCACCGTCATCACACACACCACCACCATCATCACATACACCACCATCATCATCACACACCACCACCATCATCACACACACCACCACCATCATCACACACCACCACCATCATCACACACACCACCACCATCATCACACACACCACCACCATCATCACACACACCACCACCATCATCACACACCACCACCACCATCATCACATACACCACCATCATCATCACACACCACCACCATCATCACATACACCACCACCATCATCACACACCACCACCATCATCACACATCACCACCATCATCACATACACCACCACCATCATCACATCACCACCATCATCACACACCACCATCATCACATACACCACCACCACCATCACCTACACCACCACCATCATCACATACACCACCACCATCATCACACACACCACCACCATCACACACCACCACCATCATCATATACACCACCACCATCATCATATACACCACCACCATCATCACATACACCACCACCATCATCACACACACCACCACCATCATCACACACCACCACCATCATCACATACACCACCACCATCATCACAAACACCACCACCATCATCACACACCACCACCATCATCACACACACCACCACCATCATCACACCACCACCATCATCACATACACCACCACCATCATCACACACCACCACCATCATCACATACACCACCACCATCATCACATACACCACCACCATCATCACACACCACCACCATCATCACATACACCACCACCATCATCACATACACCACCACCATCATCACACACACCACCACCATCACACACCATCACCATCATCACTATCACCACCACCATCATCACATTCACCACCACCATCACATCACATACACCACCACCATCACATACACCACCACCATCATCACATACACCACCACCACCATCACATACACCACCACCACCATCATCACATACACCACCACCATCATCACATACACCACCACCATCATCACATACACCACCACCATCATCACATACACCACCACCATCATCACACACCACCACCATCATCACATACACCACCACCATCATCACACACCACCACCATCATCACATACACCACCACCATCATCACATACACCACCACCATCATCACATACACCACCACCATCATCACATACACCACCACCACCATCACACACCACCACCATCATCACACACACCACCACCATCATCACATACACCACCACCATATTTTACATCAATATTACCAATGCCGTTAACAGTGCACTACGATATTCTTATTAATATTTTTACTACTACTACTACCACTAAACCACATCTACCATCACCACTACCAGAACCATTACTGATACCACGACTACCATACCTACCACCACTACCACAACAACAAAAAGTACCAGCTTAACAATTACCACTACCATAACTACCATATCTACCACCATCACCACTACCACTACCAACACCATATATAACCTTGAGTGTGAGCAGGTGACATCATAACTACACACCACACCACACCACCCTCCCTCATACCGTCTCCCTCTCCCTCTTCTTAAGTTATGGTGCCCTGGGGGAGAGGAGAGGGGGGGAGAAGGGAAAGAGTTAAATGAGAGAGAGAGAGAGAGAGAGAGAGAGAGAGAGAGAGAGAGAGAGAGATTACCATACCTCATTAGAATCGCTTAATTAGCCCACCTCTCACCTGTCCAACTAAATACCACTTTCGGCGCCCTGTTTGCGTTCGGAGCTTTTCAATTTCCTCCAAAACCAAACACCTTTTTATCAAGTTCTCAATAGTTTTCGAAAATGTGGGCATGTCTGGATGTGGGAATATCTTTTTTTCGGGAAATTTTGAGATAATGGTTGAGTGGGTGTTAGTTGAGCCGAACTGTAATCACGGGCGAAAGATACAATTTATGGTCTTCCCAGGGCTGTTCTGATTAGCTGAGAAACCACACGAAAGAGAGAGAGAGAGAGAGAGAGAGAGAGAGAGTGTGTGTGTGTGTGTGTGTGTGTGTGTGTGTGTGTGTGTGTGTGTGTGTGTGTGTGTGTGTGTGTGTGGTGACGAGAAAAGTCTGGGAAAAGATGAAAGAGGGAAAGAAGAAAGGAAGAGAGACGAAGGGAAGAGGAGGAGGAGGAGGAAGAGGGGGAGAAGTAGAGGAGGAACGAGATCTTACATGAAATATGAGACAAGGAGATGGAGAGGACAGACAGGGGAAGGAAGGGAATGAAAAACGAAAGGTGAGGAGCAGAGAGGAGAGGAGAGGAGAGAGGAGAAGAGAGAGGAGAGGAAAGAGAAAGGATGAAGACGACAGGATGGGAATAAAGGAATTTAGAGAGGAGGAAAACAAGAAGAAAGTAAATGGGAAGAAAGAAAGGTTAAGAAGAAAAGAAATGAGGGAGAGAGCAAGGATAGGAGGTCGCAAGGCACTGAATATTATCTAATGATGATGATGATGATGATGATGATGATAATGACAACTAAAAAACTGTCAACACACATACACATACAGTATATAGACACAAGCATATATACACAGGCATAAATACATCTATACAGTACATTCTCAAACAAATGCATAGGTCTACACATACTGGTACATATGGATATAGGCACAGTACACATAGCCTACTGTACACACACACACACACACATACACATGCACAGACTCACATTCACCAGAACACATACAAAAAACACCTCTGGTGTGTGTGTGTGTGTGTGTGAGAGAGAGAGAGAGAGAGAGAGAGAGAGAGAGAGAGAGAGAGATCGTAGGTCGGGCGGGGTCAAGAGAGGTTATAAGACCAGAACAATGAAGGAAGAAAGAAAGGAAGGAAGGAAGGGAAGGGAAGACGGAGAAAAAAGGAAAATGGGGAGGGGAGGATGGAAGTGAAAGGAAAGGCGAGAAAGAAGAGGGAAGGGAGAGAAAAAGGGATGGATGAATAGAAGAGACAGGAAAGAAACAAAAACACAACATGAAGAAACAGTAGCCAACAAAGAAGGAAGGGAGGAAAGACGAAAGGGAGGATGAAGGAAGGAAGTAGCAAAAGGAGGGAGGATGCAAGAGAGAAAACAGGGAAAGCACTGGGACGAAGGGAAGGAAGGAAGGAAGGAGAGAAACAGACAGATAGATCGAGAGATTGATATAGACAGATGGACACATACAGATATACAGACAGGCACAGAAACAAAAGACCAAAGCCTGAAGAAATGAAAGAGGAAAAGAGGGATGTCAAACAAAAAACAGAAGAAAGGGGGAGGAAAACAATACAAAATGAACGGCATAGAGGGTAAAATGAAGGAAGGAAGGATGGGAGAATGTGAGGGAAAGAAGGGATAATGGAAGGAAAAACAAACAGGACAAAGAAGAAAGGATATATATGACACACGAAAGGGGAGGAAAGCGAGGGAGAGAAGGAGGGGCGAAGGCAGAAAACAACGAAGAATGAAAGAAAATAGGCAAACAAACGCAAAGAAACACTACCGCTAACCTGGAAAATACCCCAAGAAATTAACCTCTCTCTCTCTCTCTCTCTCTCTCTCACACACACACACACACACACACACACACACACACACAAATCAGTCCTTATACCATTTCAAACGAATGACAATGGAAAAACTACGATGATTAAATAAACAAAATAAACAAAAAATAAATAAGCCATACCTCAATAAACACCCACACATATCAAGGTACCACAGCCATTAAATCCAAGGAAATTCTTTTATCTCTATTTAAAGCCCTTCCTTCACCTTGCTTTCAATTCCACTTCAAATTTCTTAGTGTAGCTCTGATTCTAGCTTTAAATTCTCTTATCTACCTTTAAATTCCGTAAAAAAATCTACCCTACGTTTAATTACCTTTATCTGCCTTTAAGATCCTAAATCCAATACCAATTTCCCTGGTCCCTTTAAATCACCCTGAAGTATCTTTACATTTTCTAATCTTGCCTTAAATGACCTATGTGTTATTCCTCTAACCTTGCTTTAAATTCCCTTATCTATCTTTAAATCCCCTAACCTACCTTTAAATTCCCTGACCTATCTTTAAATTCCTCAATCTATCTCTAAATTCCCTAATCTATCTCTAAATTCCCTGACCTATCTTTAAATTCCTCAATCTATCTCTAAATTCCATAATCTATCTCTAAATTCCCTAACTTATTCTTAAATTCTCTTTAAATTCCCTATCCTAGTTTTAAATTCCCTGATCTATCTTTAATTTTCTATACCTTCCTTTAAATTCTACTTCACATTTTCTCATGTACTTTAACTTTAATTTCCATAACTTAATAATTCACTAATCTACCTCCTTCAGTCCGGTGATGTGGTTTATTGGTTTATTTTTACTCCTTCCTCCCTATCCCCTGAAAGGAGGATAGTGGACTGTGGAAGGAGGGCAACTTCAGCCTACAGTCCACCGGGTGCACACTGCAATAAGCCTGGGGTTGCTACTACTATGACTACTACTACAACTACTACTACTACTACCACTACTACCATTGCTGCTGCTGCTACTACTACTACTATTACCACCACCACCACCACCACCACCACCACTAATACTTCCACTACTACTACTACTACTACTACTATTACACTACCACTACTACTACTATTCAGCTTGTTAAAACTCTTGTATCAGACATAAATAACATCAATTTATCAAACTCCTCCAGTTCGAAGAGTGTACCAGCTATTTGCAGCTTCAACAATATAGAACTTATCTTTTTTCTAAACTAACCTGACCTGACCTAACCTAATCTACCCTAACGAAACCAACATATCTAATCTACTCTAGCCTACACAAAGTAACCTCCCCTACATACCTAGCTTAATCTACTAACAACCTAATTAACCTAACCTAACGATCGAGGTGACAAACTGCAAAATAATGAGAATACAATCGTCAGTGTCAGCAAAAATAAAAAATAAAAAATACGCACTGGATTGAAAGGAGTTAAGTCCCTGCATTAATCTAGCTTTAATTTCACTAACTTTAATTTTTACATTTCATTCGCTAGCTTCAAACTCCAAACTTTCTCTTATTCCAACTCCCTAGCACAACCACCACCATCAAATAACAACGTAAATAACACAAATGCTACGGAATTTACACTAGAATATGAGTATGTGTACGAATGTCATTAATATATAACAATTAAAGGATGAAAGAAATTGGAGGATGCATATGTAAACATCGCTCACCTTGTCCAATCGCTGGCTTGAACTTCGGTATTTCCTCGATGTCACAATTCGCTTCATTTACAAATTTTTGAACGTACACATTATATCACGAATACTAATACATTAAACACAATAAATAAGTTACAATAAACAGTAAATAATAATGTCTGTTTGGAAATACACGGTGTTTATTTCCATTAATTCACTCAATCGGACGTAGTTCCCTTAACCATACGCTATAAACACGATACCAATGTTTTAAAGTTCATTTCCACTTCACTACACTAATATCTACCACTTTCCTTGTCCACGGTGATTCTACTGATTCTTGCTGACATTTAGAATCACAGACAAGAACTATAAACTCACGGAAATAGGGAGTATGACGAAAATATCCCCAGCCACACACTCACTCACGCCAGTCAACAACTAAGCGCAAACGTTTCGCATTCGAGTGAGGAAAATATACAAAATTAATCATAAGTTGTGTCTGAGAGTTTAAAACATTAGAAATAGTATCTACAATCATTCCCTATGTTAGAAGTTTGGTCATTTGCATCGTAAGGCACAAAAACAGTGGTTCTGGAATTTAAAAATCTATTGATAAACGTCTTCGTCATTCCAGTAGAATATAACAGATTTATTCTGCAATATCCTCACTCTCAAATCATAAGTACTCAATGTTGAAAGTAAAAAATACTCTACAATTATCTGAAATACTATAACGTAGCCAGAACAAGGAGCAAGGTAAATAAATAGCAGTAATTATGAATGCACTTGCATCAGCCGATCACGAACTTTTGGGCGGGAGTTTCAAAATCATAAATTTCACCAAAAACCAGATTTCACGTTTAGGTGAGCCAAGAATTGCAACTGCTACTATTCTGTTCCCACTTCATACGATTATTTTGTTCAGCTATGTGAGCCATAGGAGCGTGAGTTAATGACGGAGTGAAAAATTATTACGAAATGAGTAAATGAGTCAATATGAGAAGGAAATGAGGACATAGAAGGATATAAGTAAACATGAGATGGAAATGAGAAATACGAGTAGGAAATGAGTAAATTAAGACGGGGAAAATTCTAACGTGCTTCTTATGCTTGTTTTCCTTTTTTTTTTTTTTTTTGACAGGCCACGCAGCTGAGGGCGCGAAATTCAAAATCGTAAATTGCACTGAATCTCAAATCTCTCCAAGTTCCCGCCAAATTTAGGCCTAAAGAGGGTTAAATAAAAGTCGGGGGAAATTCTAATATACTTCCTTTTTGACGGGCCGCCATTAGCCTGCGAAAATACGATTGCATTATCTTAAAAAGCCGTTATTTTTTACCGTAATGATGGGATGTGTTTTTTTGTGGTGCTATTTTTGGTCGTGATGGCGGCTTCTCTCTCTCTCTCTCTCTCTTTCATTTACTCACGCGAACTGAAAAAATGGAGCAAGGAGAGGTAGAAGAGTATGTGGAGGGTAGTAAAAATATCAAGAGTTAAAAGGAAAGGCTTTAAAAATTGAAGGAGTTACATGGAGTTACAGACCTATCGCCCTTCTTTAAGTAGTCTGACCTTAAGATATACATTGAGAGAGAGAGAGAGAGAGGGGGGGGAGGGGGACCATTAGACTTCTCACTCACCTCAAATGGAAAGGAAAGGATGAAGTAGGAAGGGAGGAGGACAGAGACAGAAACAGAATGATGAAAGTGAAGGAAGAAGTAGACAGCATACATCAAGTGAGTGGATGATGGTGACCACTGCCTACTACGCCAAGTTAAAGTAAAAAGAGTATATGCATTACTGTAAACAAGTCGTCCATCCATCCATCCACGCATCCATCCATCCATTCATCCATCCATCCATTCATCCATCCAACCACCCATCCATCCATCCATCCAACCACCCATCCATCCATCCATCCAACCACCCATCCATCCATTCACCATCCATCCATCCATTCATCCAACCACCCATCCATCCATCCAACCACCAATCCATCCATTCACCATCCATCCATCCAACCACCCTCCATCCATTCACCATCCATCCATCCATTCATCCAACCACCCATCCTCTAATCCTTCAATACCTCATCAAGAGCGTAGGGGTCCGGGGCTAGGCAACTTCAATAGTAAGTTGTGGATGCGTGAAAATCTATGTGCCTGAGATAGGAACGAGTCTCCTTGGTTACTAGTCAAAATAATCATCCAATCTGGTCATACCTAGCAACCAACTGAGCTGAAAGACGCTAGGGTAGAGAAAGATAAATAGACAGATAGATAGATAGAGATAGATAGACATTGATATATTGAGAGAGAGAGAGAGAGAGAGAGAGAGAGAGAGAGAGAGAGAGAGACGCCTTCATGTGGTGGCATTGATGCAACTGGGCGGCTCCACTGCCTTGAGTGCTTTCCTATCCCTCAAAAGGAGAAGAGGGGACTGGAGGAGGAGGATAACTTCAGCCTGCAGTCCACTGGGTTCACGTTCAGATGAGCCCGGGATTACATCTACCACCACCATCACCTCCACCATAACCACTACTACTGCTGCTACCACTACTATCATCACCACTACAACTACCACCACTACAATTAATACTGATACTACTACCACCACCACAATTACTACAACAAGAACAACAACAACAACAACTACAACAACAACTACTACTACTATTATTACTACTACTACTACTACTATTACTACTATCCTATTCTATTCCCGCTTAAACCTGAGTAAGTAAAGGAGAGTTAAAGTAGTAAAGTATATGAAATGATTAAATATGAGAAGGAAATGAGTAAATCGGAGAAGAAAATGAGAAGGAAATTAGTAGATATGACAAGAAAATGAGTAAATATGAGAAGGAAATGAGTAAATATGAGAAAGAAATGAGTAAATATGAGAAGGAAATGAGTAAATATGAGAAGGAAATAAGTAAAAATGAGAAGGAAATGAGTAAATATGAGAAGGAAATGAGTAAATATGAGAAGAAAATGAGGAAATATGAGAAGGAAATGAGTAAATGTGAGCAAGACAGGTAAATATGAGAAACAGGGAAAATATGATAATAAAAAGGCAGAGAAATTAAAGAAAAATAAAGACGAATTTATTGTAAGTTAAAAGTACGTTCAGGATTCCTTGGGCTTGAATGGTGAGTGAATGAGTGTGTGGCCCATTTAATAAGAGAGAATTTTGGTTAGTTTCTCCTGTTTGGTTTTCTTCTTGCTCTCTTGACCCTACCTCACCCCATCCTTGAGTGGGAAGAGAGATCTGGATGATGATGATGATGATGATGGTGGTGGTGATGATGATGATGATGATGATGATGGTGGTGGTGGTGATGATGATGATGATGATGATGATGATGATGATGATGGTGGTGGTGGTGGTGATGATGGTGATGATGATGATGATGGTGGTGGTGGTGGTGGTGGTGGTGCTGATGATGGTGCTGGTGGTGATGATGATGATGATGGTGATGGTGATGATGAAGACACAGGACACAAATATATAATAATGAGGGCAAGGCAGAGGAAATGGATGATGATGATGATGAAGATGGTGATGATGATGATGAAGATGGTGATGATGATGATGAAGATGGTGATGATGATGATGACGGTGACGATGATGATGATGATGATGATGATGATGGTATAGGATTTATAGCAAAGAAGGTAATGCAGAGGAAGAAGTTTTAGAAATAACTAAATATGAGCAAGATAATGGAAAAAAGAAATGAAAAGAAAAAAAAAGAAATGAGAAAGAAAAAAAGAGAATGAAAGAAGAGTAAGAATAGGAGGAAATCAAAGGAAGAGGAGAGGGCTAATAAAGGAAGCAGAGGAATGAATAAGGAACCAATAAAGATCGGTAAAAAATTAAAATAAAAAAAATAGGAAATGTACTTAAAGAAAAAATGGAAGAATAAGAGAAAAAGAGGAAGAGGTGAATAAGAGGAAGAAGAGGAAGTGACCATATAAATGAGCATGAGAATAAGGAATATTTATTAAGAGGAAATTAATATAAGAATAACAGAACAGGGAAGAATAACAGTTAATAAGAGGGGAAAAAATAAGTAAGTTAATAATAAGAATAAAAAAAAGTAAATGAGGTAGTTTGAGATAAGTAAACATAAGGAGACAGGAAAATGGGTAAGAATATAACTAGGAAACGAAAGAACAGGTGGAAAAATAAGAGTGAAGAGTGGGCGAATTATAAGGAAGGAAGTAGAGGAAGTGGCCTTAGAGATGAGTGCAGAGATGAGTAAGTGAGTAAGTGGCCGCTACACATAATCTTCCTTTATCACCATTATCGGCAACTCGCATATAACCTACCATGCATTTACTCTTCACAGAACTAACACAACCAGTCTCCTCCCGCCTCTCCTAAACACACAGAGTAAACGAGTAAATTTTCCCTTCCTCTCGCCCGCAGTTGGGAGAATGGGAATGGGAAAATGGGAGGTTTATTTGAAAATCCTTGGAAAAATGGGGGAGCATCTTGTTGGCATCACCGGTTGGTCAGCCCGGGTTCCCACGCCACTGCTGACCCGTGCGCGTTCGGATCCTTCTCGTGATCTTGGCTTCCTCTTACACGAGTCCCTACTTTGGCTATTTAACCCGTATTTACAGGATTAATTGGCGTGCTCGTAATTATATGTGTGTGATTAAATAATGTGGATGGGAGTGGATAGGGTGGGAAAAGGGAAGAAAGGGTTCAGTGGGTTTAAATGAAAGTGAGACCGGACAGAGTGTATAAGTTATTGCAAGGGTCGGGGGACGGCGGTGCGCATGCGATGTGATGGCCAGGCGGGCTCGTTGCTCCGCTGATGACTATAGCTGGAAAATATGTTGATGGGCCCCTTTATAAGCCTTCCCTGGAAATAATGTCTAATAACACCTCCAGCGCCGAGCTTTGGTTATTTATTTACGGCGCCGGATCGTATATTTAAGGCCACTCGAACGCGCCCGCCCGACATTCGAAAATACGGCTCGCGCGGGAAATTCAAATATTTGTTATTCATCCCACTGCGGAAACTGGCGCGAATCTCCCACTTTTTTTTTTTTTTTTTTTTGGCTTTTTTTCGCGGTTAATCTAATTTCTCTCTGACTGTGGCTCTGTTTATTAGAGATGTGGGTGAGAGAGATGGCGGTGCGAGATACACGGTTTTAATGGGTGTTTGAGGTGAAGGTGTATCATTAAAGGGGGGTTGGCCACTGAGAGAGAGAGAGAGAGAGAGAGAGAGAGAGAGAGAGAGAGAGAGAGAGCGGGGTTAAAAAGAGATGGGAAAATGGTAAAAAGAATGAGAGAGAGAGAGAGAGAGAGAGAGAGAGAGAGAGAGAGAGAGTTAAAAAGTAAGGTATGGGAATGATATGAGGAAAGAGAGAGAGAGAGAGAGAGAGAGAGAGAGAGAGAGAGAGAGAGAGTTAAAAAGTAAGGTATGGGAAGGATATGAGGAAAGAGAGAGAGACAGAGAGAGAGAGATAGAGAGAGAGAGAAGGAAAAAACCCAGACAAAGAGATGCGCTGGAGAGAATTAGAGATAGTAAAAGAGAGAGAGGCTGGAAGTACAGTATTTGGGGCAGAGGAGAAAGTGAGGATGGTGGTGGTTGTGGTAGTGGTGGTGGTCGTTGTGGTAGTGATGGTGCTAACTGTAGTAGTGGCAGTAGCAGTAGTAGCTGCAGAAATAGTAGTAGTAGTAGTAGTAGTAGTAGTTGTTGTAGTAGTAGTAGTAGTAGTGTGTGTGTGTACCAGTAAAACAGGCATGGATACCTACATGTATGGCTCTTGATATCACTTGAATCTTTGAGGCAGAAAGGTCTTTGGAGAAATAGATAGATAGATAGATAGATAGAACGACGAAGAGATGAACATAGAGACAGAGTGACAGACAGACACATAGACAGATAAATACAAACAGATAGATAGATAGATAGATAGAGAGAGAGAGAAAGAGATAAGCAGACAGACATAGAGATACTGATATACACAAACAGAACGAGAGAGAGAGAGAGAGAGAGAGAGAGAGAGAGAGAGAGAGAGAGATAAGCAGATAGACATAGAGATATTGATATACACAAACAGAACGAGAGAGAGAGAGAGAGAGAGAGAGAGAGAGAGAGAGAAATAAAAAAAAATTACATTGTTTTAATTAGCAGTCAAAATAATTCATTAGTTCCCCTTCTAACCTCTGACCTCCTTGAGAATGTTGGTAGTTGTGGTAGTTGTGGTGGTGGGAATATTGGTAGCTGTGGTGGTGGGAATGTTGGTAGTTGTGGTGGTGGGAATGTTGGTAGTTGTGGTGGGAATGTTGGTAGTTGTGGTGGTCGGAATGTTGGTAGTTGTGGTGGGAATGTTGGTAGTTGTGGTGGGAATGTCGGTAGTTGTGGTCGTGGGAATGTTGGTAGTTGTGATTGTGGGAATGTTGGTAGTTGTGGTGGTGGGAATGTTGGTAGTTGTGGTGGTGGGAATGTTGGTAGTTGTGGTGGTGGGAATGTTGGTAGTTGTGGTGGTGGGAATGTTGGTAGTTGTGGTGGTGGGAATGTTGGTAGTTGTGGTGGTGGGAACGTTAGTAGTTGTGGTACTGGAAATGTTAGTAGCTGTGTTGGTGAGAATGTTGGTAGTTGTGGTGATCTGAATGTTGGTGGCTGTTGTGGTGGGAATGTTGGTAGTTATGGTGGGAATGTTGGTAGTTGTGGTGGTGGGAATGTTGGTAGTTGTGGTGGTGGGAATGTAAGTAGTTGTGGTGGTGGGAATGTTGGTAGTTGTGGTAGTGGGAATGTTGGTAGTTGTGGTGATCTGAATGTTGGTGGCTGTGGTGGTGGGAATGTTGGTAGTTGTGGCTGTGGGAATGTTGGTAGTTGTGGTGGTGGAAATGTTGGCAGCTGTGGTGGTGGTAATGTTGGTAGTTGTAGCAATGGGAATTTTGATAGATGTGGTGTTGACGATGGTAGCAGTAGTGGCGACAGTGGTGGTAATAGTAGTGGTTATTACAGCAGTAGAGGTAGTGGTAGTTTGGTAGCAGTGGTAGTAAAAGTAGTAGCAGTAGTTGTGATAGTTGTGGTAGATAAAGTTGTAGTAATAGTAGTAGTAGTAGGAGTGGTGGTGGTAGCAGTAGTAGTAGTTGAAGTAGTAGCAGTAGTAGTAGTAGTTGAAGTAGTAGTAGTGGTAGTAGTAGTATTGTATTTTCTTTTAACCTGAAAAAGACTCCTTAACCCTTTCCAGTTCAGTTGATGGCCAAGTGTAGTCAGATTGCAGGACTGTTTTGACTAGTAACCATGGAGACTCAATCCTACCTATTAAAGGCTCATCGAATTTCATGTCCCAGTTCCATCAGATGAAAGCAAACAGGTATATTATTATTATTATTATTATTATTATTATTATTATTATTTATTTATTTATGAAGAGAATTGTATAGGACAATTTTATACTCATTTTACTTTAACTTGGCCTAAAATTGTCATCTCTCTCTCTTGAACACAAACGCTATACGATGCTAGTCACGAGGAAGTGCTATGGAAAAGATGTAGAGCCGTAGCAATCTCTCTCTCTCTCTCTCTCTCGTGAAATATGCAGCAAAGGGACCTAAAAAAAATCTGGGCCAACTTAAAATGAAAAAACTACATCATTTACCAAATTATCAAACACAAATTTCAATCATAAGGCCATTATCTACATTATTTACAAGCAATTATCAGTCACATCATTTATAATTATTTACAAAGAATTATTAGTTATCAAGGTGGTTTAAAAGGTTTTATTGGGCTGAGAGAGAGAGAGAGAGAGAGAGAGAGCTGATAAAGAAAACATTAGGGTACATCTCTTTCTCCTTGAAATGACCCCAAATCTCCTCTTTTTGCAGTGCTACGGCTCTTCATCCTTCCCATAGCACTTCTTCGTGACTAGCATCATAGCATCATATTCTAGTGTTAATCTAATGTTATGACTCAGCTTACACGATGGTGAGATGGCAATTTTGGGCCAAGTTTGAGTGAAAGGAATATATTTAAAAACCTGTTTGATATGTTACTGATAATCTCACTAATTATTCATGTTAATTCGTGGTCTATCTATCTGTTTATCTATCTGTCTGTCTGTGTCTACTTATCCATGTCAATCTATCTACTTACCCACCTAACCACCCACCTACCTACCTACTTACTATCTACTTACCTATCTAACCACCTACCTACCTACTTACTTACCTACCTAACCACCCACCTACCTATTTACCTACCTACCTACTTACCTACCTAACCACCCACCTATCTACTTACCTACCTATCTATCTATCCATCTATCTATCTGTCTTGACCTAATCCCAGAGTTCTCTCAGGTCAAGTGAATTAAAGAGATGTTAATTCTATGTATTTATTATCTATTTACGTAAGGACCTGAGAGAGAGAGAGAGAGAGAGAGAGAGAGAGAGAGAGAGAGAGAGAGTGTGTGTGTGTGTGTGTGTGTGTGTGTGTGTGTGTGTGTGTGTGTGTGTGCTTTATACGTGTAACTGCTTCTGTGTGCGTGTGTGCGTGAGGAGGTCAAATATTGGGCGACCTATATAACCTCTGACCTCACACGCACACACACGCACACAAACACCTACACAAAGGCATATGCACACACACATACATACACATACACATTCACACATACGCACACATTTACTTACGCACATATAGCCAAACAGACACATGCCCTGATATACATGTGCTCACATACAAAGAAACACACAACATATTTACACACACACACACACACGATCATTTTTCTCATTCACGCCAACTCTTCAGACGATTTTTTTTTTTTGGTCAAAGGTCAAAATTTTGGAACAGCGGGGGGGGAGGGGTAGATACAAGCCTCTACTCCTTCCTCAAAAAAAAAACACACACACACACACACACACAAATCCCTCCATAGATTAGTAATAAAAATGTCTGGAAAGAGAGAGAGAGAGAGAGAGAGAGAGAGAGAGAGAGAATACATCAAACGCAACTATACCCTTTTCACCTTAACTTGGCCCAGATTTTCGTCCTTCTGCAGTCAGTTTCGCGTGGCACACTTTTTCCCTAACACTTCTTCGTGACTAGCATCATAATCCAATGTTAATCAATTGTTAAAATTCAGAATTCAAGATCCCTAACCCCCTTTCAGCTCAGGGAGGGGGAGGGGTAGTCAGACTGGTGTGGTAATTTTCACTAGTAACCAAGGAGACTCACTGACCCAGTCCTGTCAAATAATAGCAAACTGGTCTATAGCCAAATGTGTTTTCCCTCTGCCTATGACCTCCAGTTTTTATAGGTAATATGTAAGAGGTGTGTGTGTGTGTGTGTGTGTGTGTGTGTGTGTGTGTGTGTGTGTGTGTGTGTGTGTGTGTGAGTGAAATATTATGTACGTAGGTAGATGTGCGTATGTTGTGTAAGTGTCTTTGTGTGCGTTTTTGTGTACGTGTGTGTGTGTGTGTGTGTGTGTGTGTGTGTGTGTGTGTGTGTGTGTGTGCGTATTATGTACGTAGTAATATGTGCGTATGCTGTGTACGTGTCTGTGTGCGTTTTTTGTGTGTGAGTGCAGGGAGAAAACGGATCCTGATTCTGGGTTTCTTTTCTTTATAATTTTTCGGCTGGTCGTCTACTGCAGGCTTACAGTTTGTCTTTCTTTGTTTTTGTTTGTTTGTTTTGGCACAAGGGATATGTAAACCAGACACACATACGCACGAACAGTACATTCAAACATACATACATACATCACATCAGAAGTACACACACACACACACACACACACACACACACACAATCTTCCCTTCCTTGACCTCTCACCTTCTTTATTTCCCTCCATCCCTTTCTCTCCCTTCCTCCATCCTTCTCTCCCATCTTCCTTACTTCTCTCTCTCTCTCTCTCTCTCTTTCCACTCCTTCCTGTTGTTTTTTTTTCTTTCGTCAACTTTTTCCTTCTCTCTCTCTCACTCTCTCTCTCTCTCTCCTTCTCTCTCTCTCTCTCTCTCTCTCTCTCTCTCTCTCACACACACACACACACACACACACATAAACCAAACACAAAAAAGAAAAGAAATAATAAAGACGTTCCAGAGAAATCATACAAAGCGCAGAATCCGCCCAGGAGATGCGGAGCGAAGGCCATGCAGTGTGGGTGTGGGGTCATGCAGTGTGGGTGTGGGGTCATGCAGTGTGGGGGTGGGGCCATGCAGTGTGGGTGTGGGGCCATGCAGTGTGGGTGTGGGGTCATGCAGTGTGGGTGTGGGGCCATGCAGTGTGGGTGTGGGGTCATGCAGTGTGAGGGTGGAGTCATGCAGGGTGGGGGTGGGGTCATGCAGTGTGGGGGTGGGGTCATGCAGTGTGGGGGTGGGGTCATGCAGTGTTGGGGTGGGGTCATGCAGTGTTGGGGTGGGGTCATGCAGTGTGGGGGTGGGGTCATGCAGTGTTGGGGTGGGGTCATGCAGTGTGAGGGTGGGGTCATGCAGTGTGGGGGTGGGGTCATGCAGTGTGAGGGTGGGGTCATACACAATTTTTTGTATACACACAGCATACAAGCCTCTTCGTACACACACACACACACACACACACACACACACACATACACACACACACACACACACACACACACACACACACGCTCTCTCTCTCTCTCTCTCTCTCTCTCTCTCTCTCTCTCATTAAACTCAGAAACACTAAAAATAACAATCTTAATCCAACTCATCCATTTTCTTTCCTTTTCCGTTTTCCTAATTACAAAAAAAAATAAAATAACGTTTGATAATAATGGAAGGAAGGTTAATGAAGAGGTTAATCTGATGGCCTGTTGGATTAGTTCTCTTTATTGCTTATTAGTTTTTATTTCTTACCTCCTTTATTCGTTCGTAAGTTTGTTCCTCCCTCCCTTCCTTCTTTCCTTCCTTCCCTCCTTCCTTCTTTGCTTCCTTCGTTCCTTCTTCATTTTTTCGTCCCTTCGTGTCTTTCTCTATGTTTTCTTATTCTCTCTCTCTCTCTCTCACTCCTGCTGATCTACCTCTCTCCTTCCGTCCCTCACGCACTCACTGTCTTTCCCTCCTTCTCCCTTCCCCCCTTTCTCTTTTTCTCTCTTGCTTCCGCCCTCCCTCCCTCCCTTATTCTCCTTTCCTTCCTCCCTCTCTCTCTCTTTTTCTCCCCTCCTCCCTCCCTCCCTCCCTTCCCTATATTCTTGCTCATTACTGTTTTACACCTCTCTTTTCCACTCCATTTTTCCTTCCTCCCTCCCTCATTCCACCCTTTCCAGTTCACCTTCCCTCCCTCCCTCCCTGTCTTCTTCCCTCTCATTCCTGCTCATCCTCCCTTCTTCTCCCCTTTCCCTCCCTCCTCTCCCTCCCTTCCCCTCCCCTTTCCCTCCCTCCCCTCCCCCTCCCCTAAGAGAGAGGTCAGTTCCCACGATGGAAAAGGTTATTCCCAAGGTGTGTGATCTTCCTCCCTCCCTACCTCCTTCTCTCCTTCCTTCTCCATCTCTCCCTCAGCTCCTTCCTTCCTTCCTGCTTCTCTCTCTCTCTCTCTCTTCATCTCTCTCTTGCACTCCTCCTCTCCCTCCCTCCCTCCTTCCTTCAATCTCTCTCTCCCTCCTTCCTTCTCTTACTCAGTCCCTGTCTCTATCTTTCCTCCCTTCTTCCCTCCTTCTTTTCCTCTCTCTCTTCCTCCTCCTTCAGTTCTCCCTCCTTCCCTCCCGTCCTCCCGCCTTGTTTCCCTCTCTCCCTTCCTCTTCCATCGGCCCTCCCTCTCTCCCTCCTTCCCTCCCTCCCTCTTCTTGTCTTCCTCCTTCCCTCTATCTTCTCTCTATCTTCCTCTTCCCTTCCTCCATTTATTTGTTTTCTCTTTCCTTCCTTCCTTCCTTCCTTCTTTCCTTCCTTCCATTCCCTTCCTCCTTCATTACTTCCGTCATTCCATCTATCCATCCTTGCTTTCCTTCCTTCCCTACTTACTTGCTTCCCTCCATCCATCCTTCCTTCCTCCTGTTCATCCATCCAACCATTTATCCTTCCTTCCTTGATTCTTTCCTTCTTCCCTCCCTCTTTCTTCCTTCTTCCTCCAGCTTCCTATCTCGTCTCCTATGACCTCCTTTCTTCTTTATTTCTTTTCCTCTCTTCTTCCTGTCTCTTTTACATCCCGTTTCTTTTATCCCTCCTTCCGTTCTCTCTCTCTCTCTCTCTCTCTCTCTCTCACTTCTTTTCTGCGTATTTCTCCCTTCCTCTCCCACTTTTTCCCTCCAACCGCCTCTCTTTCTCCCTTCCTTCTCTCTTCTTTTTCCCTCCTCCATCGCTTTTCTTCTCTCTCCTCTCCCCTCCTTACCTTCCTCCCTGTACTTCCTCCTCCTCCTCTCCCCCCTCCTCCCTCCCCCTCAATTTCCATCCTCATTATTTTCTCAGAAAAAAGATATCACAGTCAAATTCTGCTCATAATAAACGATACTGAAAAGACCAATATGATTTTTTTGTTTCTCTCTCTCTCTCTCTCTCTCTCCCCCTCCCCCCCCTCGACCTCTGTTCTCTTTAAAGTCCTTTCTTTCTTCTGGCTTGCTCCCTTTCACCTCTCTCTCTCTCTCTCTCTCTTTCATGAACAGACAGACAGACACGTAGACAGGCAGACAGACAGATTGACTGATACAGACATATAGATAGAAAGACAAGTACATAACTAGATAGAGAGATACAGGCACATACATACACTTACATACATACATATATACATACACACAAACGTACACGCAAGCTTACAGGTAAAAGT